>NC_038243.2:38398621-38459007 GCF_000004515.6 Glycine max | reverse complement strand
GGGGGGGGGGGGGAAGTGGATTTGTGGGTGAGTAGAGGAATCAGATGAAGGAAAAAGGGTAATTTCAAGGGACACGTGGCAAGCACGTGAGTATTGGGTTTTGGGTGTTCATTGAATTGGGAAGTGAAGAAAGGAAGAGGAAGGGTTCTGAAATTGAATTTAGGAGGAAGAGGATGATAATGAGAACAGTGAGGTTTAGGTGGGAAGATGGCAAAGGGGGGTTGTATTGTTTGTTGCCACAGGTTTGGCTACATATTGTTCCCCCTTTTGACTGATCACCAACATTGCCCTACAAAGAGAAAAAAAAATACCATTATTTCAAAAAGAAATATATTTTTTTTCAATAAAAATTAAGAAAACGAGTTATACGTTGATTTTTGTATAAAATTTTATATCGTATCTAATTATAACAGCGTAAAATTATTTATTTTACATTAATGTATAGACATTAAATTTTAAAAATACTTATTTTTTTTGGACGAACTCATATTTTTCAATCGAGAATTAAAGATAATATATGTCTTGAGATGTTATTCACTTAACGAGATAACATATTTAACCAAATATTTTTTTATATATGCAAATTAAAGATATCAAACCCTGATAACATATATATATATATATATAAGGAACTAAAGGAGCAAGTTATTTGTTAACCATATATCATGTTAGTTAATTGTTATTGTCATAATGAATGAGGCCAGGACTGCAAAAACTGATGAATAAATCTAAAAAGCACTATTTGTCGCTAAATAAATATGTGTAGGTTTGATGACAATAATGAATGAGGCCAGGACTGCAAAAACTGATGAACAAATCAGAAAAGCACTATTTATCGCTAAATAAATATGTGTAGGTTTGATTGAATGATTAAGGGAATAAGAGAGTGAAATATAAACAATTAGATAAGAGAGAAAATTTTCAATTTCCTACCTTTTTTCATTATGCATGTATATATATTTGACTAAAATTAAAAATACTTTATTTATTCATTTCCTTCGTTGGTACCACTTGTTATTATTCGGTTGAAGTAAAGTCCAATTTAAGAGCTTTAATATATTCTTGATTTCATTAACCACTTATTATAATAGTTTGGACGTGCTTCTTCCCTCTTTGTTTGGCTTAAACTAGATATCAAGTCAAATGTTCTATTCCCTTCCCATCTGTTTTGTTAGATTATATAAATATAAATTCAACTTGTACATGAATAAGAAACACAGAAATGACACGTATCACTTTCTGAAAATCATTTTTTTTTTTACTTATAAACCAATAAAGAGAGGGAAAGAAAATATGCTGTAAGAAAAAACCCTCACCTATGTCATATCTATGCTTGAGCAATACAGCTCATGTATACATTTGGCTAATACAGAAATTGAATGCAAATTTAAATATGTAATAATATATAATTTTATTGAATTTGGCTTCTTTGGAAGAGCCAACTTCAATTTAATAATATTTTATATGATCAAATAGTGTCTAAGATCTGTTCTTATCTTGGGACTCAGATACGGATCCGGTACATGGAAGTAACTTGATTTGCGGGTACCATATGATTTGTTCTTCACATGCAAAATGATCGATTTAACAATGCACGTAAGACAATTTTATAAATTTCCCTGACCAACACGACTTGGAGGTTCTCAACCCATGTGCAGGGCCAATTGTTCTTCTCAACAAATTACAGAGAGTAATTAATAAGCAATCCCCTTGTATCCTTCATTTGGTCATTTTAAAGAGTAATGTGCTATCAATTTTTGAGCATGGATACTATTAGTGTTCAATGGGTTGTCACTATATGAACTGACTGATTTTAACTTATGTTTTATATTTTAATAGAACTATTTATGAAAGAAATGTATTTAAAAAATTTATTTATATATGAGAATGATATTTTGAAAGTAATTTTTTTATATAAAAGTTAAAGTGTTAGTATAAATAAATTTGACGATTTCTACGACAAAATAACTTCTTATCAATAAAAAAAAAATATTTTTAGTTTTGTAAATAGGATAATGTTCGTTTTTAGTTTCTAAAAAATAAATCATTTCATTTTCATCTCTCATTATATAAATGTACTAGATTTGATTTTTATTCTTTTACAAAAAGTCATTTTCTTAAGAATAACATATGATATATTATTATAAATGAAAGAATAAAAAAGACAATTTATTTTCTTAACTTAATTCTTAATATTGTCCTAATTATGGAGACTAAAAATATATTTAATTTTAATTCAAAATAAAAAAAATTGTTATCTTTCTCAAAATTAACTTTATTATTCGATTTTTTTTTATTTTTTTTAAATTGTCAAATATTATTTAATGATCGATGATAGATTCGTATTTTGCCTCTATCGGAATTCTATTGATAAACATAGACTATCATATATCAACAATCAACCCAACAATATACACACAGGTTGAATTGTCTTGTGAGTTGGGTTGGATTGTAGACTTGCTCTTAAAATAAAATATATAAAAAATTGTCAAATATTATTTAATGATGTTGAAATAGATTCTTATTGCTTCTTCGGAATTCTATTGTTAAACAATATTAAATATCAAACCAACCATTAAATAGAGTTGAGTTCTGTACCAAAAAAATATGTCTGTACCAAATAATAGAGTTGAATTGGTCTTGATGATATGGTTGGATTGAAAAATATTTAACTTCACAAAATACAAGTTAATAGTTAGTTAACATATTTATTATTTTAAAAGCAATGAGTAAGATATTAGCAATATTTAATTAAGAGAGGTGTTTATATTTAGACTATGTGTTTGATAAAAATAGTAGAAAACTGAAAAATTATTTGATAGTTGAAGCTAGTTTATTAAATGGCTTACAAAATATTTCATTAATTTATAACTTTTTTTAGTAGTTAAAAAACTTATTTGACCTTATAACTAACTAGTTGGTTTACCTGCGGAATTTTACATTTTTTTAACAAATAATTTGATTTAATTTTAGTTTATTTATTTATTTTTATAACATTTTAAAAGATGATAGAATTATGTTATAATAATATCAACATGAAATTTTAATCATAATATATGTAACATAAAATAGTCAAATATAACATGAAAAATACTGTAGGATAATCTCATGAGTTACATGTAACAAAATATAGCTATATTATTTAATCATATATAAATTAGCTGATTGTTAAAAATAATCATACATTGAATAAAAATTGCTTGTATTATAAAAAAAACAAAGAGTTGATTCCCAACTTGTAATGCATAATAATTTAAGAAGATTTTAGGGTAACAGGAATTGAACAACATTTAGATAACAACAAAATGAGAAAGTGGGTTAAAATAACATGACAGAGAGAACCCGTTAAGACAGGTAAGTTTTACAAAAGATATAGCAGTGGGAAAAAAAAAAAAAAAAAAAAAAAAAACAATCCTCCTATAACCGAAAAGAACATTCAGGAAACTAATCTAAATTAATTCTATACTCAAAAAAACCTCTTGGCATTGCTTCTTGATTTGCACAAATTGTCTTCTTTATTTCCCCCACATGTTGACAAAATATAGAGAAAAAGGAATGAAGTGGTGGAAGAAGTAAACAACTTTCACTTTAGAATCTTCTCTGCTGAGAAATTATATGCTTTGTCTTCTTCATCTCCTAACAGTGAAATTATTGATTTCAAGACAATAATCATCACATTAATGTTGATTGGAACAACATTCTTTCTTATCATCAAAAGTTAAAATCCAAGCAACCTTGACATGATACAAAAGTTCTGCTTGATAATGAAAGCAAAACTTCTTATACAAAATATCAATCTGTCCATCTTATATCCAAACCACAAAATGTAAACATATGATAATGGAAAGCTTAATTAAATTATGGAAAAAGACATATTAAGAAACAATATAATAATAATTTAAACCATAAAAAATATGGAAACACACCAACAAAACCATTAGTGCCTAGGCAGAAAATTAAATAAAAACTTGATCAAATTATAACAAATAGATTTTGTCTACTGACCTTTTCGCATTTTCATGTTGCAACCTGCCTTCTTCACTCTAATAAAAATAGCAAATAAAAAAGAATCAAAGAGAGAGAGAGACTACCATGGACAAAAAAAGAAGATAATAGAACATCATTTGCAAGATGCATTCAATAGAGGGAGAGGATAGACGTTCCCCTACAGAGTTGATCATCTCTTGAAAGTACACCACATTTAAAATTGTATTGGGTACAAAAAGCAAAGATTCAAAAGAAAAAACTTACATGTTATTTTTAGATTGCTATCATGGAGTCAATTTGGATTAGGTGCCTCTTGAAAACACAATTTAGTGCAGAAAATAAAAAGATCGATCCAGCAAATGTTAGTAAATCCCCATTTTCTCTTAGTTCTTATACAATGAAAATTTGGACAAATTGTTTCCAAAGTTCAACCATATAAATAATGAGCATTTTATACAATATAATTATGTTCTTTAAGTTGTCGCTAGTGACATTATATTCAAAATGTTCAGTGATCCTCTAATTCATCAAATTTCCAGCTAATTCCATGCCAAAAAAAGCCATGTTCATGACACAGAGATAGATATCAACTGAAATTAAAACAGAAAGGTATAAGTTGAACTTTTATTTATGGGTTGAAATAGATTCATGAATGGAGATTAGAATTTTAAGAGTTGAAAGGTCCCAATTGGAGTGGTACCTGAGGTCCTCTAGTAACCAATTAGCAGTGAGGAAAAATGACATTCTGAGACTGATTTCACGACCGCGAGAATCTGGGAACCGACCATGTTCCATAGCTCTTCATATGCTTAGGCGAAGAAGGATGTTGGCTTCATCATTGTCCTCAAGCATTATGACAGAAAATAGGCTCCTTCCTATGGCCTCTGTTATTTGATTGAGTGTTGTTTTTCCACGGAGATGATGAGCATCGGATTCTCTTCCATCTCCACAGCGTTGCGCCGGAGGTATTATTTGGTTGAACCCATATGCCATCTCAGAAAGAGTTGCCACCATTTTCTTCTTACTAAATCCATTGGTGAAGATGTAGCAATTGAAAAACTGAAAATGGGTTTGGCGCAGATTTGAGATTGGTGAGAAAAAGAAAATGAGAAGGAGCTTCAAAAGACAAAGGAGAGTTGTTGTCGTGTTTCCTCGTTATCTGTAATCAGTATTGATGATCACGAAGATCGAAGAGGTGTGCAAACGTCATTTAGGAATTTGCATTTATTTATTAACAACATTGAAAAATTAGGAGTCATAAACGTTGTTGGTTGGAAGAGGAATATAAGAAGGCAAAAGCATATTGTTGCGGGGAATGGATTGTTAACGAAATTGAATTGATTCATAATGACGAATTGAAGAAAGCTTGACAAAGAGGAAAAGAGATTTAGAACTCACAAAGGTGTTTGATCTGAATTGATAGAAGCTTTACTTGCATGTATTTGTAGAACTAAAATATAAGTAACTAACTGCAACTAACTATAACTAACTAACGGTTGATTACAACTAACAAGCTTAAATAACCATCTAACTGAAAACCTGAAAATGATTATTCTGCCAACATTCCCTTGCAAGCTGCTGAGGAATGGATATTAGATATTTCTAGCTTGGAATGAAAAGACTAGAAAGCACCAAGAGGAAGGGCTTTAGTATACATATCAGCAAGTTAATGAGAAGAGATAGGTAACAACTTCAAGTGACCAAAATGAAGTTTCTCATTGATAACTGTCGTGCATAGGTATATTTTGTGATTAAGTCATATAAAAATTGTTAAATTTTCCCTCTTTTATTGTTCTTTTTTGTGTGAATAATTAAAATTTTGGCATCATCTAAGTTGTTGTCCAGTAGGTGTTTAAACGGGTGAATTTATAATGTTTTGATGTTTTATTTGTTGCAGAAATACAAAAGAAAGCTTGAAAGAAAAGTTGAAGATTTGAAGACTTTCGCTCATTATCTCTCTTCTATGCTTAATTTTATTGATTGTGGCTTGATTTCCCATATTCATGGTAAGTTTTAGGGGTAATATTGAGAAATATTTATCTCTAAAAGAACTAGAAAATAGCATCTAAATAATCCATATCTAAGGATAGAATGATTTTATTTAGCCTATTATACATCTTTGTTATTAATGCAATTTAACTGTTTTACCTCTTAAAGGAATTTAGGAGAGAAAATAGATGAATTAGGCTTTTTCACATGGGAGATCATGGTTAGAGTATATGAGTAGATGCATGTGATAATTTGAATAAGATTAAATAGAGAAAAATCTTTAACATTACATCAGGAGTAGTTCTAGTAGGTTAGGCCCCCAACATTTTCATATTTTGAATCAACTTCCGCTTCACTACTCCTAGTGTTTGTTTTTCTTCTCTTATTTATTTTAATTAATTAATTTAAATTTATGTTTGTTTTTCTTAATTAATTTGTGCCAAGTTATCTTTATTGTTCTTTTCACAACTATTTAAAGTCAATTCATTAATTGCTTAAGGATTGGATATACACCTACCTAAGTACAAACAAAGTCCCTATGGACTCGATACACAGACCTTCGTTTTACTTTACTACTTGTACAAATTGGTGCGCTTGCCAAACAATAAACACTCACAAACAATGTGGTATTCAATTTGAATGTTTCGTACGTTTATGAAACACAGGATTGACAAAAATGTGCAAAGCAAAACGACTATCACAATATAAATGTGCAAGTCAAATAAAAGGAATGTAAAAATATTTCCAATAAGTAAGTGAACCATTGTAATTCATAAGTGGTGTTGGCCAAAGCATGATATTCTGCTTCTAAATAACTATGAGAATCAGTTTCTTGTTTCTTAGATCTCAAGGAAATAAGACAAGAACCAAGATAAATAGAAAATCCAATGATGGAATGTCTAGTCTCTATGTAGCTAGCCCAATCAAAGTCGCTAAAGGCTTTGAGTTTAGCAGTATTATTTGCTGGTTAGAAGAGATCGAAACTAGGAGCACCCTTAATGTAACGAAGGATACAAGCTACTACCTGCTGATGTGCAGTAGTGGGAGTATAAATAAATTGACTAACATGTTGTACAACATATGTAATATCAGACTGAGTATTGGTCAAATAGATCAATCTACCAATTAGGCATCTATATGATGAAGGATCAGGCAAATGTAATCTTGAATTGTGATGAATTCTAGTGTTGTAATCTATTGGAGTACTAACAGGGCAAGAACCCAATAAACCAGCATTATATAATAGCTTACGTGCATATTTGCATTGAGAAATGTTAATACCAACTTTACTTCTTGCAACTTAGAAACCAAGGAAAATTTTCAAATCACCAAGATCCTTAATTTTAAAAGCTTTGTCAAGTTCTTCACTGATGTAAACTTTTTAGTAATATCATTGCCAATAAGTACTATGTCACCAACATAGACTAAGAGTATTGTGATAGAAGACTAAGAGCAAACTTTAAGAACAAAGAATGATCATAAGGGGATTGAGTATAACCATGGGAATGAGGAAAAAGGATAGGCAGGCATACCATTGCTGATTGGCTTATTTTAAATCATACAATGATCGTTGTAAACAATAAACTTGGTCTTAGAAGCAGAGAGACTTGGTGGAAGCATCATATAGATCTCTTCATTAAGATCACCATGTAGAAAAAACATTCTTGATATCGAGTTGCTTAAGATACCAATTGTTCATAACAGCTAGTGCAAGCAGTAATCGAACAATTGTGATTTTAGCCACTAGTGAAAAGGTGTCTATGTAGTTGATTCCTTCCATTTGAGTGTAGCCCTTTGCCACCAAACATGCCTTGTAACATTCAATTGATCCATCAGCTTTATGTTTAATCTTATAAACCTAACGACAACCAATAGCATTTTTGTGAGAAGGGAGATCAGTGAGAATCCATGTATGATTCATTTGTAAAGCATTGATTTCTTCTTGCATAGCCTTTATCGAACAATCATGTTTAAGGGCCTCAATGTAGGATTTAGGTTCAACAGTGGAGGAAATGGACATGACAAAACTATGATATGATGGAGCAAGTTTATTATAAGAAATGATTAAGGAGAAGGGATAGCAAATACCTGATGTTTAAATGCCTTAATGAATGTTGAGTGAAAATCATTGAACTTTGCTTGTCTTCGAGATTGTTGTGGAGAGCGACGAAGAGGAATGTTAGGAGGCAAAGGGGAATATGGAGAGGGAGAGGTAGAATGTGGTGAAGAAGGAGAGGTAGGTTGGTCTTGGTTAGATACATCTGGTTCAAGGTGGTGGATGTTATTTTGACAAGCAATTTCAGTAGATAAATCATCAATTGTGATAGAGAAAAGGTAATGTGGTGGATGAATCAACATACTGAGGTTGTGAATTAACAATTTTCACTTACAAATGATTTACCATTGAAAATATCAAAATAAAATTGTTTCATGATATGTAATCTATCATGGAGGAAAGAGAAGAAGCGAAACTCATAAATTATAACCAACTTTTAGAATAAGATTTATTTTCATTTTTTAATTGTATTTTGGGCCTATTTCGGACTTGTAATAGGCTGCCACGACCTTTTATTGTTATTTTCAAATCTTTTAATTATTAGATTAGTTATTGGGCCTTGGGTTTAATTTAGGATTATTAGTAGGAGTATAAATAGACTTCTTAAACACTTTGTTGGCAGTTTTTGGATGAAATTTCATATTAGACATAGTTAGGAGAGTGTCTCTCTTGGTTCTTGAGTGAAACCTTAGGTTCTTATTAAAAAAATGTATTCTTTGTGGGGAATCATCCTCAACTTATCAATCTTTCAAGATTGTGACGTTTTTTTCTTCTCCTTTTCTAATTCCGTTTTTTCCTTTTTATTTTTTCCTAATTTCAGAGAGTCCTAAATAGGTTCCCTAGTTTGTTGATGCTGAAAAGTTTATCCACAAATTAGGGTTTCATCATTGCATCTCTTCCAAGCATCATATAAAAATGATTAGATATCAAGGGGGTTGTGCGTGTAATGGTTCCATCAACGAACTCAACTTTATTCTTTGCACTCAAAGCAGTAAACATTGATCTGCTCCATGAATTGTAATTTGTTGGATCCAAGACTCGTGAAACGAGAGTAATAGTTGGACTTTCACTTGGATGCAGATAACAGACTATGAACATTGAACATTTAGGGATTGATTGGTGTCGTTGCTTATGATGAATCAAAGACTCTGAAGCTTAGATCGAAGAGCCAGGAAAAATTGTAAAAGAAAGGAAGAAAGTAATTAGAGTAAAAGAGTAGAGCTCTTCTCTTATATCATTTCGTAATTGAATTGATTCATAATGATGAATTGAAGAAAGCTTGACAAAGAGAAAAAAAGATTTAGAACTCAGAAAGGTGTTTGATTTGAATTGATAGAAGCTTTTCTCACACAGAGTGTTATTACTTACGTGTATTTATAAAACTAAAATCCAATTAATTCACTATAACTAACTAACAATTAATTACAACTAAGAAGCTTAACTAACATTCTAACATGATTATTTTATCAACAATTGTTTCAAGTTGATACAAATATATTATGTGGAATACTTTAGGAAAGTCAAATATCATTGGTTAATTGTGCTAAGCAGGCAATATTATTCTTGGGGAATCAAAGAAATATGGGTTGCTTTGCAGAAGACCTCGAAATCATTTATATTTATGTATGTTGTGATTTACAATAAATGCATTAATTAATATAACGTGCTTTATAAAAGGAAACGAATGGACTAAAAATGAAGCATCAATATAGGAATGGAAGCAATTAATGAAAGAGCAATTTACGTAATTTGCATGATTAAATGTTCCAGATTGGGTGGGAGATTGCAGGGATAATGGGCGGGAAAAAGAGTTGCAGAACTACTTAGCTTTAGTATTAAAAGATGTTCGATAAACAAACTTAACTTAAAACGTTTTTTTCGACTTTGTTTTAAGTGGTATTTTTTTAAAAATGATAATTTCTAATTTTTATATTTATTTTCTTTTTGCCTTTATATTTATTTCCTATTATAAAAGTGATTTTTGGATGAATCCAGAATATTTCTTAGCAAGAAATCAAGGACTATATTACGATCTAATTAAGAGAATGATGTTTCTAAACAAATATTTTTTTATATGCATAAATCTGATATAAAATTCTTAATCACATACTTAAAGATATGGACGGATGTAGGAATGTATTAAAGGGAGTTTGAAATTTTTTTTCACAATAGTTGAAATATTTGATTTTTAATATATAATGAGTTTGATAAAAAAATATTTATTATTAATTTTATGTGTAGAACTAAAATGAAAAGAGTGATATGCTAGGCCTTTTTATTAATATGCAACTTTTTTTGCTTTATAAAAATAATAACAATTTCTTTTCTTCTGGTGGGACCTAAAGTTTTAGTTTTAGTTTCACGGATCCTATAAGAAAATTAAGCAAATATAAACTTGATATCCTATTTTTCTTATTGATTTTTTCTTTATAATATTTTTTAATTTTTCTTATACATACACCTAGAGTCTTGAGAGAAGGGGGCAAATAGGGTCCATGCTTAAATAATAATATTATTTATCAATCATGTCACATCACATCATATTAATATTATAAAAGTTATTTTTCTATCATTATAATATTAGGGTGAAGTATCCACTATCTTTATTAGTGATTAATCTATATTAGAAAACTTATTAGTCACCTTTAGTAGAGTTTCTCTTCTTATCCATGTTTTTTTTTCATGTAGTACTTTTACCTTGAATACTTTAATATAATTCATTATTTATGTTCTTTTTTTATTCATTAAAAAATCTCTTACGATATTATATTATTCACTCTATTTTTAAAAAAAGAATCTTTAGACAAAAATAGTGAGAGTTAAAGATTAAATAAGAAAAATTATAAAATTGACATAGTGATGCAAGGTCTCATTACATTTACATGTGAGAAATGATATATTAATTAGTGAAAAAATTCGTGTTTAATTTTTTCTGTGTGCAAAATTTTCTTGGATCAATTACACACCTAAACATGATTAATCTCTAACCCAATGAATTAGGAGATATTTGTGATGACACAATAAGACAAAAAATATTAATTAAGAAACCTGGATTTATAAGAATTCAATTATAGTGTATAATTGTAAATATATAATTTTTTAAGGACCAAGTAAATATATAGGTTATATTAATTTATGTACATATTTCAATCACATTAGAGCATTTTTGGATTAATTCCGGCTGTTTGGGTGCTCCAAAAGAGTATACTAGTTTTATTACATGTTTGATAACCTTAAAAAAAATACATTTACACACTTATATTTGGTCTAAAATGAAGTTTCCATAAAAACAAAATAAAAACCACTCCAAATTAAGTTTATTAATTTAAACCCAAAAATGAACTTAATTATTTTAAAAAAAGTTTAATACTTATATATTAATAATGTAAAATAATTTTATATTATTTTCTAATAATAAATCATCATTTGAATTATTTTAAAAATCAATAAACTTCTTATATATAATATATTATGATTTGATAATGCATAATTTTTTTATATTAGTATATGATCCTTTTACTCTTTAAAAATAAATTCATACAACCTAATTCTACTTAAATTAAAACACAAAATCTAAATAAAGACTCGTCTATCTCTATCCAACTTAATTCATTGTTTTGATGAAAGTCGAGTTATAAGATACACTTTAAACCGACCCAACAGACAGCCCCTATCTTCAAGGAGAGAGATACATGAACATGAAACTTAAACGTATCCGTACCGATCTTGAACAACGCTTTCACAATGTTATAACATCATTATGATTAGGATAATCTGAATTTATTCCTTACTTACGTTTAGTGAAAAAGGATTATTTTATATGAGGCACCACTATAAAGAGACAAGGATGCGTGGATTTGTTCTATGGAAGAGATACGTATCTTTTTCTTATAGAAAATTAATGGAACCTTGGATGATTGGAACCCTAACCGGCTCTGGCTGGATGCCCATGTATAACAGATCCCAACGTTCCTAGGATAACATAAATTGCCATATGTAATGAGATGAATAATAAGGGTTAAGAACAGCGCAAAAAGAGAAAAAAAATATACTAGATTTTAAAAAATATAAACATGATTTTAATCAATATAAAATTAATCGATATTTTATTCTGGCCCTTTAACATTTTTATCTTTCTAAATTTGAAACCATTAATTTTGGTCTATTAAAATGAGTGAATATCGGTTTTGATTTCTGTAAAATATATATTTTTAATTGCCATACCTCCAAAATTTGAAACATTATTTTTGGCCCCTCCCAACATTCATTTTTAAGATAAATAAATAAATAATATATTGATATTGTGTAAGTGTTACATGTTGATATTATATTATAGACATTAATGGTTACTACATGAAATGTTCTCTTAACCAAGAATTGAATTTTGGAGACTCGCCAGAATTAATACACAGGTCAATATATGAGTGGTTAACTAACATTTTATGATACTAAAGACCAAGAATAGTTATTTTCAATTTTAAAGGAAAGAAAAAATTGGTACAGGATCAAAATTAAAACTCACTCATTTTAGAGACACTAAAAACATATATAAACCTTAAAAATTAACAAACTAATTCTTTTAGTTTAAAATATTTATCACACGAATCATCTGTTTCTTTTTCTTTTCTATTTTTTAAGTAAAAACATTTTAACAAAAAATGATAAAAAAAAAAGAATATTGTTACTTATCATTTTTTTAAATGATGCACCTCTAAATAAGGCTACACCTCAATTACTGGAAAAAATGACTGTCGGCATCACAAGTAAATATTCATCTCATAAGTGGCGGACTTACATGGAGTTGAGGGGTGCTGCACTTTTAGGAAAATATAATATCCAATATTCATATTTCCCCCTAATATTGATGACTAGTTTCTTTTTCATATTTGACTCATTATGTATGAGAGTAATTAAGTTTAATTACTTATTTGGTTTTAAATCTTTAGTTTCTGTTTTAATTCCTATACTTAGAAATTAGCCATTTCAGTCGACGCGCGCACATGTATTTTTAATTCCATTTTTGTCTTTTTTTTAAGTGTATCTTAAATCTGTTAAGTATTGTAAAAAAAAAAAAAAAAAAAAAAAAAAAACTTAACTCTACTAGGTAAAATTGTCACCAAAAAATTTCTAGCAGTTGTTGAACCGTCAAAAATTGTCATTTTAACAATAAATTTATGGCATTTTTACATGGCTAGAAAATAGAAGTTGGTGGTATTAATTAACAGAGATAAAACACACTTAACTACTCATAGCAAAATAAAATTAAAATTATATTCCATGTGTATAGACTAAAAAGTTTAAAATTTCTAGTTTCTAGATATAATATATAAGGATCAAAACATAAAAATAGTATAACTACAAAACTAAATAATTAATATTATTGACCTTTTAAAAATAAATTACCTCCACTTACCTAGCTTCTGGATCCGCCACTGCATGTCATCATCAAATCTTGTCTACTCTTCATTCTAGACTTGTGTGCTAACTAGGGGTGGATTGAACCTTGTCCATTATTAAAGAGCAAGAAGTGCAGCCACCAAACATAGTACTAATGTATATGGCCTTAGAATAAAATCCACTGAAACTTGAGTAATCGAGTCATTCTAGAAAGAAAAAGACTTTTTGGCAGAGAGCATAAAGAGTTCAATATTAATCAACTGTAAAAGAGACAACCTGTAATAGCAAAATTGATGCTTTCTAATAAAAGCTTCACTCACATTGAAAGCTAGGCCTCTCTCCTAAAGGAAACCATCTAATGGAATCTTAAGTATCAATGGCGTAGAGACAATTAGTAAAATAGTTTCTCCATAATCTGCTGCTAGATTGAGCTGAGACCATTTACCCCATTTCCCTTTTTTTCTCTCTAGTTCTATCTGACTCACTTTTCTGCTTCTTAGAGAGTCACCAAAATTATTCCTCGCAACAAGCAAGAAAAGATATACTCTTTGGTACGTTTAGGTACTATTTAAATTCAATAATTAATGTGTACCGATATCTTTTAAAAATTAACACATCTTTAACGTGTTTCAAATCAATAGATTTTCTAATCAATTACTTTAAATACTACTTATGATAATCCATCACGGTATACTTAACAATTTCTCGTGACAAAATTTGACTTTGGAAATATCTTTTTCCAGCCTCATCATCATTTGCCAATGAAAGTGGGTACCCCCACCAAACACCCTTTATTTTTCATCAACACTGCTTCGAAATGGACACAATTTTCACCATAATTAACCGTTCTTTGTGGTGGGTTTAATCAATGCATTTACTTAAAGTTGCTCAGCTGCTCAAAGGTAAAAAATAACTGTGGAAACCACCTCTGCAACGCTACCCAAAATAAATTTCCACTTCCCATAGAATTTAAGACTTTCATTGTCTGTAAGTAACTTGCGTAGCTTGCTTGCCAAAAGGAATGAACCTACAAGGAAAATATATGATTTTTTTTTTACAGTGAGAGATTTGAAAGTTCTAAAGCAAAAAAAAAAAGTAAATCATTTTAATTGCTGACGAAAGAAATTAATATTTTAATATGATCATAATTCATTATATATATATATATATATATATATATATATATATATATATAATATTAATCATCATTAGCAATTAAAATTACTTTATATTTCAAGATGAATTACTCATTTTAGAAAGAAAACTTGACTTTTATTTTTTAATTCAAGACCGCATACACATGTATCATTCACGGAAAATAATTTCATTTAAGTTGGATAAGATTACTTTGTATAATAAATTTCTTACTTCAGTTTTAACACATGTAAAAAACTTGAATCTCAATCAATATAATGTAAACATAAGAGGCCAGTAAAATGTTTACACGTATTATAAAAAAATATTTACCCTCATTGTCATCCAAACTGAAATTAAAAGCAAATGCAACACAACATTTGATTAAAGATAAATGGTGTCGCTTAATTTTAATAATGTATTTTAATCTCACCAAATATTTTTTTTCTATCTATTGGTATTTAGTAAAAATATTTATTGTTAATAATGAAAATATATTCTATTTTAATTTTTATTTATTTATACATTACGTTTAAATTTAAAAATAATCATGTAATATAAAAAGAGTTTAATGGTCCGTGACAGTTGAAATAAAAGCTTTTGACTTTTGAATTATCTTAACCTATTCATTTGATATATAAACAGAAAAGAAGGATCTAGATTTGTCGAAGGTTTTGCAACAGAAAATTTGCTCACCTATTCCAAATAATTAACTATGTCCTCGCAAATGAAAATGATTATATTACATATCTTAAGTGGACGATGACTTGGAGTACTTGAAAACCTTCCATGTGTTGGGGAGAAAGAGAGAAAGCCAGGAAAAAACATATATTAAAATGAGATGAATTGTATTATGAATTGAATTACACAGAGACTATTTATACAACTTAAGTTCAGCCTCAATCACTACCTTATCACACTCAACTAACTAAACAAACTACCAAACTTTACAACTAATATTCTGAATTACAACTAACACACCCCCTTAATTCAGAATCTCCATAGGTGAAACACCAAGCTTGTCTCTCAACACTACAAAGCTATTCACATTTAATCCTTTTGTAAAAATATCTGTCAGCTGCATTTCAGTGTTGCAATACCTCAAATCCAGCTGCTTCTTGCTCACCTTTTCCCTCAGAAAATGAAATCTAGTCTCAATATGTTTTGATCTTCCATGTGCTACTGGATTCATGGCCAAACTGATAGTAGATTTGTTGTCTACATACAATCTAACTGGCCTCTGAATTTCCACCTTCAATTCTTCAAGCAAGGAGTCCAACCACAAGGCTTGACATGCAGTATAGCAAGCTGCTATGTACTCTGCCTCACATGAAGATAAAGCCACCACTTGCTGTTTCTTGGAACACCAGCTTATTGATGTACCCAAAAACTTGAAAAGATAGCCTGTAGTGCTTTTCCTTTCCACCTTGTCTCCGCACCAATCAGAATCTGAGAAGCCAATTAATTCTGAAATTTCCACCTGGTCTGTGAAACCATCTTGATCAGCTTCCTTAGTAAACAAAATACCATAGTTGAGTGTGCCTCTGAAGTATCTCAGAATCCTCTTGGCAGCAGCCCAATGAGAGGCCTTAGGATCGTCTGAAAATCTGCTAATTAGACCCACTGCAAATGAGATATCTGGTCTTGTATTATAGAGATATCTCAATGACCCTACAACTTACTTGAATAGGGTGCTATCCACTGATTTTTCTGACTCATCCTTCACTAACTTCAAGCCTGGTTCAACTGGAGTGGATGCTGGATTGCAGCTCATCATCTGGTATCTTTTGAGCAGATCAGTTGTATACTTTTGTTGATGCATGATCATCAACTCCTTTGCTTTCTTGAATTCCATTCTTAGAAAATATGACAGCAATCCCAGATCTGTCATTTCGAATTCAAGCTTCAATCTCTCCTTAACTTTCTCTATAGCCAGTGGATTGCTTCCTGTGATCAGCAGATCATCAACATACAGGCACAGAATTATCATGTCTTCTTTGTCATTCTTCCTTACATATATTCCATGTTCCTTTTCACACTTATGGAAGCTTTCTTTTATCAGAAAAGAGTTTATTCTCTTGTTCCAGGCCCTTGGAGCTTGCTTTAGGCCATACAATGCCTTATGCAATCTGAACACTTTATCTTCCTTGCCTTTGATCTCAAAATCAGGAGGTTGTTTAACAAACACCTCCTCTTCCAAGGTACCATTCAGGAAAGCTGACTTTACATCAAGCTGGTATAAGGACCAATCTCTATTGTGGGCTAGTGCTATTACCAACCTTATGGTTTCCAGCCTAGCTACTAGAGCAAATACTTCAGAATAATCCAAACCAGCTCTTTGGAGGAAACCTCTTGCAACTAACCTTGCTTTATGCTTGGCTACAGATCCATCTGGCTTTAGTTTCAGCTTGAATACCCACTTCACATCAATGGGAGACTGATTTGAAGGTAGGTCAACAAGATCCCAGATTTGATTTCTTTCAATTGCCCTCAATTCCTCTTCCATTGCAGCCTTCCACTGATCTTGTTGCAGTGCATCTCTGAAATCAATTGGTTCAACATCTGCCAGGAAAGCAAAATGTACAAACTCACTTGCATTCCTCTTTGCTTCTACTTTTTCTTCATC
This sequence comes from Glycine max, assembly GCF_000004515.6. Lineage (NCBI taxonomy): Eukaryota > Viridiplantae > Streptophyta > Magnoliopsida > Fabales > Fabaceae > Glycine > Glycine max. Next base: position 38,441,818 of record NC_038243.2, on the reverse strand, counting down.
TTCAGTTACTGCTGCTTGGTCAAGAATGTTAGGCAACTCCACATGATAGTCTTTAAACTTCAAAGGCAAGTGCCTATCCCTTTGTGGTCTGAGATGCACAGCTGCAGTCCTATCATTTTCAACTTCAATTCCAGTTTCTTCAATGATTTCTACCTCAGTATTCTCCTCTTCAACTAGGGTACTAATTGTGGATTTCTTCTTTCAATCCCATGAGCCATCTTCATCAATTACAACATCTCTACTTATGAAGATTTTCTTAGACAATGGTTCAAGCAGCCTGTAGGCACCAGTTGGGTGATATCCAACCAGTATCATAGGTACACTCTTGTCTTGAAGCTTCTTTCTCTTCTCATCAGGTACATGTTTGAAGCATAAAGACCCAAACACCCTCACATGCTTCAATGTTGGCTTCCTTTGTGTCCACACTTCTTCAGGCACTTTATTCTTTAGCTTCTTAGTTGGACTCTTATTCAGTATATAGACTGCAGTGGACACAACTTCTCCCCAAAATTCTGATGGCAGGTGTTTCTCTTTCAGCATACATCTAGCCATGTTCATTACAGTCCTATTCCTCATTTCAGCCAGCCCATTATGCTGAGGAGTATATGGAGCAGTAACTTCATGAATTATGCCATGTTGGATACAGAAAAATTCAAAATCCTTTGATGTATACTCCCCTCCACCATCTGTTCTAATAACCTTGATTGCTTTTCCACTTTGTTTTTCACTCAACACTTTAAACTCCTTGAATATAGAAAGCACTTCACTCTTGGCTTTTATCAGGTACAACCACATCATCCTACTAAACTCATCAATGAAGGTCACAAAATATTTGTTACCTCCCATTGAACACACTTCCAATGGGCCACATACATCAGAGTATACAACTCCTAGCACTTTAATTGCTCTAGTAGGTGATTCAGATTTGAAGGAGCTCCTAGGTTGCTTACTTGTCAAGCATCTTTCACAGATTCTATGAGGAATTCTGATTCTGGGTAGGCCATCAACTAGCTTTTGTGACTGGAGTTGATGCAGGCCCTTGAAATTCAAATGCCCAAGTCTAGAATGCCAAAGCCAACTCTCATCTTCATTGGCAGTTGATGCTAGACACTGCACATCAGCATTATTCATATTCACTTGAAAGGTTTTGTTTCTAGACAATGGAACTTTGAACACTCTTACATCACCTGGGTCTAGTAAATCTAGAAACTTGTTCTTCAAGGATGCTGAGAAACCCTTTTCAAGAAGCTAACCCAAACTCATTAGATTACACCTCATATTTGGCACATACATCACTTCTTCTATTATTGCTAGACTTCCATCACTCCTTCTGAAAGCAACATTTCCAACTCCCATGCTCTTCACAGTACTGTTATCTGCAAATTTTATGGTGCACCTCCTGCTGTTATCAAGATTCACAAGCCAATTCAGATTGCAGGTCATGTGATTTGAACATCCAGTGTCCAAATACCATGTTTCTGCATCCACATTGCTGCTGAAATTGCATATGGTTGTCATCAACACAACTGCTTCCACATCTGAACCACTTTCACTTTCATTCTGTTGCTTTGCTTGTGCCATATGAGCCTCATTTTTGCTGTATTTCTTCTTCTTTTCTCTTACATCTGCACTTCCACATTCATTTGCAAAGTAACCCCAGCCTTGACAATTGTAGCATCTGATCTTGCTCTTGTCAAACCTTCCTTTTCCAGCCTTATTACTTGAACCGGATTCTCCTTTTCTTCCATATGGCATTGAGTGATCCAGAGCAAAGTCAGTTTGATCATTCTTGCCTTGAAATGAAGGATTATTTCCTTCATGCTTGTTGCTATATCTCTTAGCATTCCCTCTCCACTTCTTGTTCTTCCAACCTTGCTTCTGTTTTGAAGCATACAAGGCCTGATCTTGCAATCTTGCTGGGCTCCTCTCATTCATCTTCAGCTCATGTGCTTCTAGAGAGGCTTGCAGCTGCTCGATTTTCATCTCAGACAGGTCCCTTGCCTCTTTGATAGCAGCAACTCTCCCATCAAATCGAGGGGTTAGAGTTCTCATCACCTTTTCTACCAAATCTTGATCCTTGAATCTCTCACCACATTCTTGCATTTGATTCACAATTCTGAGCAATCTTGTGAAGTAATCACAGATCCTCTCATTGTCTTCCATCTGGAGCAGCTCATATTGTCTCTTCAAAGCGTTTAGCTTCACTTTCTTCAACCTATCATCACCAGAACATGCTTTTGCTAGGATATCCCATGCCTCCTTCGACGTTGTGGCAGCTGCAATTTTTTCAAAATGTGCAGAGTCCACACATTGATGCAAGAAAAAAAGTGTCTTACAGTCTTTCTTCTTCAAATCCTTCCAAACTTGTCTTTGAGCATCTGGTGTGCTGGCTGTAGGCTCTTCAATCCCATTTTGAACCACCTCATAGACATCCTGAAAACCAAAGAGGGCTCTCATCTGCACACTCCATTTGGACCAGTTTTTCCCATGAAGAACTAGTAAATTTCCAGGTACATGGCCATTCATGATGCTATCTTGATCTATCCACACTCAAGCTTTTCCAGCAATCACCAAGATTCTTTTGCAAGATCCAGAATTTGCCAAATCTTGATTCTCAATGCCTCACAGATTGCTTCACTCACAATCTTACAACTCTCAGTTGTTTCACACTCGAAGGATCCACACTGTATGAATCTCTCACCACTTTTTCTCAGTTCACACCTCTCTTATCCCACCTAGTCCCAAGACTTAGTGCTCTTGATACCAAATCTGTTGGGGAGAAAGAGAGAAAGCCAGGAAAAAACATATACTAAAATGAGATGAATTGTATTATGAATTGAATTACACAGAGGCTATTTATACTACTCAAGTTCAGCCTCAATCACTGCCTTATCACACTCAACTAACTAAACAAACTACCAAACTTTACAACTAATATTTTGAATTACAACTAACACCCTGATCTTCTTCACTTGTCTTAATTATTTTTTTGGTTCAGAAAAAAAAAATTGAGCACTATCATTATTTAAACAATTAAAGGCAGTTATGATTATTAGTTCCAAATTATGTAGGAGTAGGATTAATTAGTCCCCACATTGATGGGCATACGTGTGATGCACATGTCATGGTAATACAAACATGATCGCTAGATATCATGGCCTTTGGTATGTTGCAGTTCTCCACTCCACTTTGTTATTTTCTTGGTCCTTTTCTTGCCTTTGATAGCGATGTTAATTGTGCACAGTGCATAACGTGGACACCAGTGATATTAATTAAAATCATTAAAATACTTTTTTATTATTAAAAATCACATTAAGGATAGATTAATTAAAAAGTTTGGTCAAATAAATATAGTACCATTTTTAAGAACTTTTTACTTTAAATTTTTTAATGAATGCCCTAAGAACTCTTATTATCGTTTGCTTTACATATTTCTTACCCTACTACCTTCACAATTATTGTTTTTCTGTATAAAATCGGTGGCTTCTGTTGTTGGGATTGTTGCACGACTTATTGCCTGCTTTATTGGTGCTGCATCATCAAATTAACAATAACAGTGAAAGCTAGTGAAAACGACAGTGAAACTATCACAGTAAAATTTTCTCCTACCCCACCGTCCCCCAACAAATACAGTTGTACCTAAAACAACATGGGCATGGGTCGATGACTTTGAAGAGTAGAAATCAGAGTAAATTGAGATAAATAAAAAATTGAATTAAAAATACAGTATAAAAATATGTGTCTCACTTCATTAATTTTAATGTTTATTTCACTTTAGTTCTATTTCACTGCAAACAAACAAATAGGGGTTTAGGTAAAATTAATTTTAATAAAATTAAAACATTTAAAAGTACTTGAAATATGTGTTTTCTATCAAAAATTGTATAAAAAATATAATGAATATAACTTAATTCACAACGCATATTAAATTTATGCAAATAACTTGAATTTGATTCTCAAAATATATCATTAGAAAGGGAGCAGTAACTAAATTTTGAACTGAAAATTAGTTTCTAATTGATCTAAAGATTGAAACTTGTAAAGATACTTTTAATCCCAAATGCCATAATTATAATGATTTAAAAAAATGTAAAAAATATTCTGTGTTAAAACGGGGTTTATGCACTCCTTTCGTGACTTTGTATACTAGTCAAAGTAATTTATATGTTAGTCAAATAGTTTGTAAATTGCTTTACTATCTTATCGAACATACTCTTTAACATGATTTTATCAAACATGATGCTATCCTAATGTATTTTTACAATGTTGTTAATGAGTATTATAAGTAAATTGAAATTAGAATATATTGATAGTATTATTCACACTATTATTTAATTATAGATTAACACTTATATATAATAAGATTGTTAATTTTGTAATAATTATTATAAAATTCTTATTTAGATTCATATTATATACTATTACATATGTGATTTTTAATTTAATTAATAATTTTTTCTAACACTTAATAAAAATGTTACTAAAAACTTTTGATAACATTAAAACATATCACTAAATATGAATAAATGTTATTAATATATTTTCATGACATTTTATTAAATGTTGTGTATAATCTAATTAAAGGTTTTAACAACATGAGTTATACATAACATTTGATAAAATATCGCGAAAAATTATTAGTAATATTTATATTCATATTTGATGATATTTTTATATTATCAAAAGTTTTTAGCAACATTTTTATTAAGTATTTAGTAAAAAAAATGTTGTTGAATTTTACATGTGTAGTAGTATCAATTGCCAGTATAATATTTTTACACTAGTTTTACATAAAAATTATTTAAAATTAAATAAATAAAAACATTATATTAGAAGCTATGTTAATATGCAAAAGCAATTTTTAGAATATATGATTTTTTTTTATCGTATGATATATCCTGATAGGGTGCAAGAGTCCATCTTTTGTGATTTCATTAGATTTTATTAAGACTTTTAAAATTGGATTGATAATTAAACCTATAAAAGTAATGAAGAAGATTTTTATCTAAAAAATATCAAATACATCAATACATTATATTCCAATACTAACAAATTATTGAATTGAACGAAATTAGATTTGATCACCTTAAACAAGATCTCATATTTAAATATTGTGAATGAAAATAAATACGATTGAAAGTAAAAATCTCATTAATAGTGATCAAACAATTCTTCAACATAAATTAATCATTAATAATAAAAATTAACTAATATTTCACACCAATGTCATAATAATAAAAATATATTATAATAGTCTAATACATTTTAACTAATACGTATCACTTAATTTTTTTATTCTCCTTCATCTCTCTTTCTCATTTTATACCTAACAAATCACATAATTTCATGAATAACATTAAATATATGTTTTTTTTAAGTGGAACATTACTATATTTTTTGATGAATTTGGAACATTAAACATTACTATTCTTTATTATAAGAACTTTTCATTGTTTCAATTGCTTAATTAGTGTTCTTCTAACGCTGCTTCTCTTTACTTGTATAGGCACCAGTGATAGGTCTGATTATAAACATGACATTTCAAGAGTCACTGCACCAGTCATTTATCTTTGCTTCATCACGGTTAACATAAGTTACTTGAAACCCGTTACAATTTGGTTAATATGGATATTTATTCAAATTTATGGAATATACAACAAGCTAAGCAATCATATTATTTGAGGGTATGACAGAGTTTTAACTTTTCATTCGAATTTAGTAAGGCCATAGGGAAAGAAACAAAATACAATTTGTTGTTTTCTTAAATTCCAAATTCCTCCCAACCACGAACAGTCAAAGACATCTTTATCTCAACCTAAAATATGAGGAGGAAGTGTTTTTGAGGCAGAGAATATTTTGGCAGCTAATATGCTAACAGTATACATGGCCCCTTCTTATCAATGAATTAATATTGAACTTGCAAGGCTCAAATGCGTCAAAGTAAGTCTATTAGAAAACTACCAAATGCCAGGTACGTGTACTTGCTCAATAATATATTCACAATTGGTCGATTCAGATATAATACTGTTTGATAGCTGACCAACCGAAAGCTTTGCATGGATTTGATACTTCGAAAGCACGATTGTGTTGATAGTAAGGTAGGTCATATCATACGCATATTCTTATTTTATATGAATCTCTGATGGGTTTGGAGTGTCAATGTGTCATCCCAAAGGGAAAATCCAAAGGGGCACAAGAATGGCATAAGATGATAAGATTACACATCTTTCATTTTCAGATGTATAGTGTGATAACTTAGCCATGAATTAGTGAGATAAAGAGAGAGAAGATACTTAACAATATTAACAGTCTTGTTCAATATACACGCTGTTCAATTTTTGTTTCTGTTCTCTCAAGTAAATCTCCAAATCAGAGGTCCACAATAATAGTTTTTATTTTAATTATTTTATTTATTCCTCTACTATCCTTGACAATACAATTTTTATCGAGTAGGTCAGATTTTATTCACTTTTTTGGACCATCTAATGGGCAAAACATGGAAGTTTGTCTAATGGAAGAAGTTCTGAAACTATAAGAGGGATTCAGAGAGACTGTCTTTAGTGATATGAAAGAAAGTGAGTGAATATCTAGAATTAGTGTCTGTACAGTTTTAATTTCCATTTCTCCAATTTTCACTTATATGGAGTACATGTACAACCTTAGAGATATATGATAATTTGTCTAGTATAGATGACTGCCAAGGTACCTTAGTGGCATAGTGTGTTACTAATATAGAATGTCTAATTTCAATTAAAATGATATGTGGACTCAATTCAACAATCTGAGTGGAACGGCAGCTGGCACTGCTGAGTACTGAAAAAGGTTTCAGACAATTCTTCTTATGTCTCTACCCTAGTTTTAACAGGAAAGTCTGATAAAAAGAGCTTTACCAAATAGGTTACCATAAAAACCATTCAAACGTTTTAATTTTAATTTAAACTGTGGTAAATCTGATGCTCTCAGTCTAGCCATTAGTCAATGCTAATTACAGATCCTAGAGATGAAAAAAATACACAGCTAGGAGTACTAGTAACAATAAATAAATTCATAATCTCACTGTAACATATCAACTTTACAAAAAAGAAAATCATTACTTTTAGCCTATCATACAAGTGCTTGAATGTTAATCAAATCCCCACTACTCACAGAATAGTTAAGTAAATGTTACACTAAAACTTCTGCTTCAGCATTTTTCATGATGACCGGTCATAAAACAGAAACGCTTGTGTACATGAAATAATTGTACTTGTTATTCTGTATAGTGTTCCAACACTTCTTGACTGCAGCTAAAATTTTCAATCAAGAATCTTCTTTATCAGAGACTCAAATTCCACCAGTAACTAGACTATACAGAAATTAGTGGCTATATTTAACATCACAAGATAATTTTATTTTTTAAATAAGAAGATATCAGTAATCCAAACGAGGTCTTAAAATATTGAATAAGTCAATAAAGTAATTCCTAGTCTTCAGTATCTCAGCAGCCTTAGAATCCAAGCACAAATAGAAAACAATTTCTATTGTTCATTGTTATATAAATATAATGTTTAGCAATAATTTTTTTTATCTAATATTTAATAAAAATGTTATTAAAAACTTTTCACCACATTCGAAAAGTTTTTAATAATATTTTTATTGATTATTAAAAAAATATTACTAAAAGTCACATATATGATATATCTGATTGTGGTTGTTTAATCATGCTTTCAACCAGCATGGATAAACTTGAGTTCTCTTTGTCTACTTTCTCTTTGATATATCAGTATAATCATGCTTTCAACCAGCATGGATAAACTTGAGTTCTCTTTGTCTACTTTCCCGAAAATCCATATAATGCAGCTAGTCTAAGGCCAACTTGTCAGTTTCAACTTTCCACTACCAATAGTCGTAGTATTGCATCCAGTGCCGATTTCAATTTATCACTTTTTTTTTAATTATTTGTTTCTGAGATTTTTCAGAATAGCACTTTAACAGCAGCTTTCTAGTGCCAGTTCAATCAATGACCCAGAAGAAGTGAACCTAAAATTTTGTTTTTAGCTACTATATTTGGAATGACAGAAGAGTATGATAGTAGTAATTCTGTAATATTATTCATTTGTATTTCTATGTTTAATCGGTTCTCTTTCTTTCTGTCAGCCATGGCACAATAATGTAAGTTTATAGGTATTTATTCCTCTATTACCATAGAAAGAAGCCAATAGAAGCTACAAATGTACCATCCCTTTCTCAAGAAAGAAAATTGTTAGTCTCTCAGAGTATTAATGGCTATGTTGACATCAAAACTAAGTGAATGAAACATTATTTTAACAAAAATAGTTGATACAAATTAAAATCTAAATATCTAAAGTTGGTCTCATGGATTCAAATGTTCAATTGTTAGTAAATTTTTTTTTGATCATTTGGTTCATGTATTTGAGGACCGAATGAAGACTGAAAAGTTGAATTAGTGGTTTTATTGACATCAAAACAACGGGAAGAATCATTATTTCAACCAAAACACATGATAAAATAAATATCTAAGTCCCCAAAGTTGCCTTCATGGATTGGAATGTTCAACTGTTAGTAATTTTTTGTTGTTTTTGGTTACTTGGTTCATGTGTTTGAGAGACGAATCAAGACCCGAAAGTTATTGTCATGGCTTTATTGATATGAAAACTATGATAATGAAATATTATTTTAACAAAAATACCTCAGACAAATAAGAATCTAAGTAACAAAATTTGTTTTTATGGATTGAAATCTTCAAGTTTTAGTAATTTTTTCTATGTTTTGCCACTTGGTTCATGCGTTTGAGGGTCAAATGGAGACCCTAAGAGTTGTCTTAATGACTTTATTGACATGAAAAATATGAGAATGAAACATTATTTTAACAAAAACACTTGATACAAATAAGAGTCTAAGTTACAAAAGTTGCCCTCATGGATTGAAATCTTCAAGTTTTAATAATTTTTTTCTATGTTTTGCCACTTGGTTCATGCACTTGTTTTGTCTCACTTACAAGACACAACTATTGAACCCACAAAGCTAATTGTCATTTGTAATGCGATAGTTGTGCTTGGAGGTGCAAGGCATCATACATCCTTGCCTGCAAGCAGTGGAAAATAAGAAAGCTTTGTGAACCACACACATGTTCAAATCCTTCAATCTCACAAGATCATGTAAAACTAACGTATTTGCTTATCAGTAAAAATATCCATAACTTGATCGAAAACGATCTATCAACTTCAGTGTCAATCTTTGTAGCACACATCAAAAGCATTGAATGATACACGATCACGTACCGCAAAGCATAGTTGGCAAAGCAAAAGGCTATTAAATACATCTACGACAACTAAGAAAGATTGTATTACAATCTACCGAGATTGTTGCAAGCTATGCAACAATTTCTTCCTATTATGGTGGTGGAGAAGGAAACACTGTCAATGCCACCACAAGGAGGTCAACCAGTAAAGGATTTCGTCATGTTCCATGATCTTTTTTGGAGTTTCAAACTGTGTATCGATGAATTTCAATATTGCAAGCCCATAGTTCAAGTCGATGGAACATGGTTGTACGGTAAATACATGGGGGCCCTTTTAGTGGCAATTGCACAAGATGAGAACAATAAAATCCTTCTTATAGCCTTTGCTATTGTTAAGAGTGAATTAGCAGAAGCATGGTTATTCTTCCTTCAAAATCTAAAAAGGCATGTCACATGATAAGTGCTATGCATATGTCATTTGTATACTGAAATCTTTTATTGCTTCTTTTGTGTTAAAACAACAGGAACTTAGCTTCTTCTAAGTTTTTATCTAGAAGATGCTAAAGTTAATGATTTTATAGTAATTTTGATTGCATTTTTTATAGAGATATAACAAAGGTATGAAAGAGGATTGAAGAACTGAAGTGTCGCGCTCAATGTGACATCTTGGCTTAGCGCATTAGGAACACTCAACCCAAGAAGTTCGCTTAGCATAAGAAGACAACCTGGAGGCCAACGATAGGGCGCATCTGACGACTTAGCGCACATTCACTTATGTCAGCTGGATTTTGCATGTGCGCTCAGCACGGACGTGTAGACTTAGCACACAGTGGCGGTTCTGATTGGTCATCAAGTGAGAAGATATTTGCAAAAAGTGGTTTTTATATATAAAAGCAACATTCATTCATGGAGCAAGACTTCACTACAAAGCAAGGTAGCAGAAAGAAGAGACACAATGCAGGAACTTCATACCCAATTAGTGCAAGGAAAAACCATTTTCTGGAGCTCTAGCCAATCCGTTTCACTCCATTTTTCTTCCATTTATTTTACTGCACATATCTGTAAGCTTCTCATGATAATAAGAGGCTAAAATCCCACCATTGTTGGGAGCTCTGCAATCTAAACTCTCTTTGATGTAATGATTCTAAACTATTTATTAATATGATTTTGATATTATTATTCATCTATGTGCTCATTCACATGCTTGTGGTCTGATCATCCATTTTCATGTACTGTTTTAGGATATAGATATTGAGAAATGTTTATATGCTAAGAACTTGGGAAGAACATCTAAGTGAGCCATGTCTAGGGATAAAGTGGTCCTGTTTAGTCTGTGTATGCATCTCTGCTCATAATGCAAATCATTTAATATAACTCTTAAGGGATTAGGAGCGGTATTAGGTGATTTAGGCTCTTTCACTTGAGGGATCATGGTTAGAGTGGACAAGTAGATGCGGGTAATAATCATATTTATGTTAAAAGAGAAAAATCCATCACAATTACATCAAGAGTAGTTCTAGAAAGCAGAGCCCTCACAACTCCAAGTGTTTGTCTTCTTAACCTTTCATGTTACTTGCTTTGTAGTTAATTCACATTCATTTATGTTAATACTTATTCAATGAACAAGATTCATTTTGAATCGTGTATATATATATATATATATATATATATATATATATATATATATATATATATATATATAACTCTGAGTACAATCATAGTCTCTGCGGATTTGATACTCAGTCTTACCATTTTAGTATTACTTGTATAACTTGGTACACTTGCCAAGGAGTCAACATCACCCCCACAACATGATTAGTGTATGATTTCAAACAGGCGCGAGTCAATCAAAAGTGCCTACTCAAGACGTGATAGTGGGTGGATGACACAAAATTTTATGTATGTGTTATGTATTTGACACATTGCATAGAATAACCCCATCAAAAAATTAATTATAAATATGGATGAGTGTCAAACTTTTTTCTCTTCATATTAAATGTCACTTCATTTTGTATTATTCACAATAATGAAAATGTATGTTTATAACTATTCAACATATGCAAAGACGGGACTTACGTTCAATTACTACTACAACATGTTGAGGGAGGAAGCAGATGCTGACCGAGCAATTAATTGGCTCAGTGAGATTCCGCGAGAAAAATGGACTCTTGCATGAGATGGTGGTCGACGATAGGGGCATATGACCACTAATCTTGCTAAGTCAATTAATTTCATAGTCAAGAAATCAAGAAACCTGCCAATAAGTGTACTAGTAAAATCCACATATGTAAGGTGTAATGCATTGTTCAACGAAAGAGGGAGAGAAGCCACAAGAATGCTTGCATTTGACCAAGTTTATACAAAAGTACTAAGCAAGGTCATCGAAGACGCACTTAAAAAGGCGAACACTCACAATGTTCTTGAGTTTGATCGACGCGACACACAATTCCTAGTCCAAGAGACAATAAATCTGAGAGAGGTTTAGTCCGCTGGAGATTTCATTGTTAGGTTGGATGAAAGGTGGTGTGACTGTCAAATTCCAGAAATTGCACATGTCTTGTTCTCATGTTGTTGTTGCTTGTAAGTATGCTCATCATGAGTACAAAAACTACATACATCATGTGTATATATTGGAAAGTGTCTCCAACGTATACAGAGGATTGTTTTGAGAATTTTGCAACAAAGCCTATTGGTCACCGTGCCACGAGCCAATGATCTCCCCCGACCCAGAAAAGAAAATAAGTACTAAGGGTCGTCCTGTCTCCACCAGTAACCACACCGAAATGGTTATTCAAGAATTGGGTCAACCAAAGCAATGTTCTGTGTGTCGCATCGCAGGTTATACAAAGAAAAATCATCCTCACCGTGTAGGCTCAAACCAGCATCATTGAATCTATGTCATATTGTTCGTATTTGTAAAATTTTGTTGTATTAATTCAAATTTAAATACTTTACTTCAATTAAATTTGTTTTATATATTTAATCTTCTTTTGATTGTTTGCTACATGCTCTTTTTCTTTTTATTATCATTTACATTTTTTCTCTTATTTTTAATAAGCTAAATGTTTTTATTAAATTGAAAAATGAAAATCAAATAAAATTAATTTTATCATTAACTTAATTTTTTTCTATTTTAAAAAGTGACTTTTAAAATTTTATTTAATGTTACTCTCTTCTCAGTAATCAAAACATTTGATATGTATAAATATCATAAGTGATATCATTTCATAGGAAAAATATTTGGTGAATATTCACAATGTTATTATCAGATATATAGGGAGACAAAAAAAAATAAGTATAAAAAATATAACTTTTATAGGATTTATGATATGATAATAAAATAAACGTGTAAAAAATAAAATATCTTAATAAATAGGTAAAAGAATTGTAAGGGTTGAGTTTGATCTATAGATTTTATTTTCAGCTTTGATTTAATCAATTTAAAAATTTAACTTGGTCTATTAATCAATTTAAACATGTATTTTATATTCAAGTTTTTACATAAGTGTAGATAAATTATATTCTTTTAAATTAATATAAATATAAATTAGTAAACTAAACAAATTAAAAAAAAATTAAAAAAACAAAAACACATAATTTTTTAAAAAACAAAGGGTAACAAAAATATTAGAAAACTATTTTTAAAAAATCAAAAAACAAAACTGAAATAAGTAAAAAAAAAAAAACACATTCTCAACTATTTTTTTTAAAAGGATCTTAGGACTTTGGTTCACCAGGAATTAAGGTAGTAAGGTGGATTCAAAAGAAAAAGCATTAACAAATTGATTTTTGGAAAATCAATTTCTTAACATAAAAAATGGGAAAAAAAATAAAAGAGAGATGATTTCTCACCTATGAATAGTAATTTGTATCATAAATATAAATAATAGTTGACTTGTATTATCGGATAAATATGTATTTTATTTGTATTGTTGGGGTAAAAAGTTCATCATTATCTCCTACAAATAAGCATATGCACTTGAGATACGGAAAAATATTTTTTATCTTCATTTTTTTAACTAGCATCTCTGAGCTAAAAAATACGAGCAATATAATTTGGTGGTTCTTCTATCCACTTACTGACTTACTGTACTCATCTTAGCCTCGTTGGCAAAAAAAATCAGCCATCATATTTGCATAAAACATGGAAAGAACATAAAGTTTCTATGGGTATTAACCGAGTCATAAAGTTTCTAGCTAGGCTTTCCTGTCACGAGCAATATTGCAGTCTCTAATAGTAACTAATAACCATTACAACCCCAATTAATGGGTAAATCAACCTTTTGGTTCCTAAACTTATAAATAGATGACAATTTAGTTTTGAAAAAATAAAAATTTTTGATTTAGTTTTTGAATGTGTAAAAAATACAATAATTTTAACTTATCATTAAATTTATAAGACTATTTTATTATTAAGTTATCATTTTTAAGGAATATTAATATGATATTAAATTGTATTTTTTAAAAATTAATTTAATATTAAATTATAAAATTGAGAGAACAATTTATCATGAAATTATATGTAAGAAGTAAATCAAAATTGTCTTATTCTTATGTAAACTAAATTATCATCGATTATGGTACTACTTTGCTCAGTTGCATGCACAAGTGGAGCGTGAAATGGTGCAACATTAACAAGGAGAGGAGCTAGCACGTGCTACACTATAGAAGCTAAGTTCAGTCGCGCCTATCAGTGTAAACAAGTGCTGCATTAACCATCGAATGAAAATAAAAAGAAAAAAGTGCTGCATTAACCACCCCTCACGCCTAGCCAACACATACAATGCAACCAATCCAGCTCCCATGTTTTCAAACTTCAAACCATTCACAAGATTACTGCGTCAAGCCAATTACCTCAATCCCTTGATCCACAACATTTACCCAACAAAACACGAAGCCAAGGTGAAAGATATAAGGTTAATTCTGTGTGAACAGGAAAAGGTAAAGGAAGAAGAAAAAAAGAAGAACTCACACGTTTAAATTCCTTCTGTTAATATTTTTAACAAAACTATTAATAAACTAACATTTTACGATAGAAAAAAAAAATACACCAAGCCAAGGTCCCTTTGACGTTAAGATACCAACTAGCTCATGGTGTCACTCATAAATTAATTGGTCTGTTAGTTCATGAGCATACTCATAAATTATTTCACTTATTTTAACAAAATTAAAAAAAAAGACAAATATAAATATAAAAAGTCTAAACAACATACTAATTTATAATATCAAACTTAAAGAATAAATAGATAAAAGGGATTTATAGTTATAACTCAAATAAGGGAAAAGTATTTTTAAAAAAAAATGACTTGGCTTAATTAATCCGGGTTGATCAACCTCAACTTGTGAGTTAAGTGGATTACATGGCAATTCAGGATGAGCTTTGGTATTGATTTTAAGTTGGTGGTCAATTGAAAATGAATATATCTAAAATCGATAGTGTAAATATTCCTAGAACATATGTCAATCTGTAAACTAGCTATAGGTTGTATCTGTAAACTATAATATTAAACGCCACTAATGTATAAAATGAAGCTTATTTTTTATAATATTTATACAATATAAAATTGGAATCTATGCACGGGGAAATTCTAGCATGCTGTTATGTTTATTTTAGGTAGGTAGCCTGAAATTTTTGTAGAAATAATGTGAAAATATTTCTAAGGCGTACATAAATGCTATTTTAAGAACTTGTAATTAAAAAAAAAAAAAAAGACGATGATACTAGTTTCCTGTTTTCTTCTTTTAAATCTTTGCCATTATCATTAAAAGTTTTAACAAACCTTTTTTTTTTACTGGCCACAAACTTTATTATATGACGTTGTTACGTAAAAAAAATAATATAAGATGATACATTAAGTGGTTATCCAGTTTCATTGATATTGAGACAAAAATAACATTGGATGGTGGCAACATGCCAGAATCAGACTTCATAAATTCAATAGTTCGTATGGCATAATTATAGAATATAGTAGTACTATATTGCTTCTAATTAAAGTATTATTTGACCAAATTAAACAACGCCAATATATGTCCCATTTAATAAAATTCTAGTCACCGTTTTATTTTTAGTTTAAAAGTTTAGTGAGGAAGAGAATTAAACATTATTGCCAAAAACCATCAATTAATTTAAAAGTGTACAACTACAAGCCTTCCAGTATGCCCCTCTGTCTTATTATAATTATTTTCATAGATTATTTTACATAAATAAAAAACAATAAATATAAACGAAAGATAATATCAATTTTATAAAATTAATCTCATTATTATTAATTTATTTTTTGTGTTTTTATTCCATATTATTAATATTATAAAATATAAATAAAAAATAATTAACATTACAATAAAAAATTAAAATAATAATTATTTTGACAGAAATTAATTTTTTTATACGAAAATTATTATGTGACGGAGAGAATATACTATGTAAAAAGTTTCATTTGTTAACACTGCAGAAACATTAAAAAGAAACTTCAACATTTAATCATCCTATATATCCCTATAACATTATTTTGTCAAAATGCATCACTCAATTAGTATCTTGATAAAGTATAAATATAACAGAATTAACGATAAAACTTGCTTTATTTGTTGGGGTGTATAATAAATGAAGCAGTAGCTAGCTTGTTTTTGTATACATGAATAGTTTTCTCATGGCCATGGCCAGAAGAGACGAAGCATTGGCATCACAGAAAATTTCATCTGTCCATTGTTGCAATGGAAACCATTTCTCTTACCGCAGGCAAAGAAATAAATAAGGCTGCCACTTATTCAACACGAAATGAAAGCCCTCTCTCCACCTTGTGTGGGATTCGCCACCATCTTAGCACTCTTCACATCACAATTCAAAAAACTCCTGAAGTTTGGAAAGATGTGCACGCGTTTGGAGCATCATACTTGAACACTATATACCACAAACAAATAAAGTTGATAAAATGAAGGAAATGAGTAAACTGAAATTTGATGTGCTTTGGTGTGAGCAAGGGTGGTTTATATAGTGTAGAGGCCTTAGGTTGACTATGACTAAGGAGGTGGAACATTGAAAAATGAGGTGACTGGGAGTTGCTATTGGCACTACCCATGTGAGTGGTTTTTCGTGTTATTCCAAAATTACTCTTCCCACATAAACACAATTTTGTTATACATTTCTACAATAGAATTGTGTTTTTGTTACATTAAAGGAGGTGGAAAAAAATAACAAAAATATAATTTTATTGTATGTTGTACAATAACAACTTGGGTGGGTGGCATTGCATGAAGGAGAGGAGAAAATCTGAGGGGAAGGGGAGGAGGTGGGGGGTGGCTCGAGAGAGAAGTCAAAGGAGAAGGAAAGGAGTCGTAGGGATATGGGCAAAAGAGGGATTCCACAGGTGTTAGTAATGCCAATAATAGTATTGGGAGTAGGAATAGTAGTTTAGTGGTGCGAATCTGCCAAATTAATTAACCTTTTGGTCCAAATGAATATGGATTGGTAGGAACTACTGTGAATCTCGATTGTATAATTGAACAGTGTGTTAAAATGTTTTCCCAAGCACCAAGGTATGTCCTCCACTTAACATCATTTCGGATATTTTCCTTCAAAGTCAAGTGGATTTGGGGCGATACCCAGTGATTAAAAGGGTTAATCCATAGGATCAAGGGATTTAGGTACCTTAAGTTTAGTTTACATAACGTAATTTTAGACAGTATAATTATAATTTAATGCAACTAAATTCTATAAAACTTTACTAATTGATCAATCAATATTTTCATTTGTAAATAAATTATTTACGGACAAAACTTTATAAGAATTGAATTAACATGTAAATTTTAGAATTTAAATAAATTCACCCAACAGGCAAACAATTTAATTAATTATAATATTGTACTAATTATTTAAATACAATACTACACAACTCAATCACATACAGGCAGCCAATACAAGAATGCAATTGCAGAGAATTTTATATATATGATCTTGTAAAGTACTCTATTTAATCATTACTAAGAAATAGTCATTTTATCTCTTTTTCATTCTTTTCTTTAATTACTCTATCGATTATGAATCACAGAATCACAATTAATTATTTAAGACACGTCTCTTCTATTTAAGACAAATTAAGCTCAACTAAATTAAAATTAAATCACTCAAATACTTACTTATTGGGTTGTAATTTTTTTGAGTTGTTAGAGTTTGAACCAAATACATTTCATTTTATTTATTAATTATTATAATTTTTTTGGGTTAATTAAGTTTGTAGTCACTAAAATTTTGAGAAATTTGATTTTTAGTCCTTGAATTAAAGTTTGATGGGTCAAGATTTCTCAACTTTTTTCGATTAAGATTTTTAATCCCTAAATTTTTATTTGACGGGTCAAGGTTTTTAAATTTTTAGACATTTTAGTTTTTAGTTTCAAAAAAATTAAACATATTCTTTTTATTTAATGAGATTCCAGGAACTAAAAATCAAATTTTAAAAAAATAGGGACAATTTTTTTTTACATATGGGAGTAACATTTTTTTATCCTACACAATCAAATTTAAGTAAAGAGAGGGTGTTAGGGTTATTTTGAAAAAATATAATAATTTCCTTTGCATCCTTTTGGATTTAGTTTTTTTTTTTAAAAAAAAAAAATTAGATTATTGAATCTATTGAGAACAAGTATAATTTTAATATCTTCAAGATACATAATTTACAATTCTCCACCCGCACAACGCGTATGTTAATATCTAGTTGTAATAAGTCTTATACCTTTACTTAAAAAATGTATATATCTCACCACTGGAGATAATTTTGAATTAAGGGGAGCAATTTGCACATTTCTATACCAAATCTATCAAAATTAGTAATTTCTAATAAATTTTAATTAATTATCGAAATAGTCTTCAAAAGAAAATGTCAGTAAAAATATCGCTAACGTTTTTTAACATTTATAAAATGTTTAGCAAGTTAGTACTCTAAAAATTTTCATTAAAAATATTACTATAATAATGTAGATATAATTCAAGCATTTGTAATTCAAATATCAATTATAATTTAACCATGCAACTTAAAATCCAGAATATCCTAAAGAACATCAAATGTTACTAGCTAGGTGTCTTTTTTTTCTTTTTTTTTTAATGCAGTACTAGCTAGCTGTGTGAAATAAATAAAGAAAAATACTTAGCTGAAATATTCAAAAAGTTTATATGTTTTGTACAAAGGATATATCATTAAAAAGAATCACACTCAAGCCTAAAGGGTATATTTATCATAATATCATTTATCAAGTCGCCTTTGCAAACGAGACTCTATATATCAGACACAAATTTCAAGTAAGCATGAAGTTAATTTAAGATGCATGTTTAAAAAACTTCGTACCCCATTGCTCAGAGGCTCTTCGCTATGCGAAGGTATGGGGGAGGGATGTTGTACGCAGCCTTACCCTTGCATATGCAAAGAGGCTGTTTCCGGATTCGAACACATGACCAATAAGTCACCAAGGCACAACTTTATCGCTGCATCAGGGCTCGCCCTCTAATTTAAGATGCATGTTTAAAATGCCAAAATTTTAGTATTAATTTGGAGAGGTTAATTTCCTAAAAGTTCACTATTTGACTTTTTTTAAGTGATATGACATGATTAAGAAATAAAAAGAGAAAAAATAAAGTAATGAAGAGGTGAAGGTACGTGCAAGTGCAACTACATAAATCATTGTTGTTGTTTATTTATGCTTATGCAAGTACTCATTAAGTGGAATGATACGCTTTTATGAACCTCTAAACTAATGACGATGGAGATTGAATTGCCTCACCAATATTTTTCTGGAACGGTACCTTCTCCATTGTCTCACAAGCTAGGAGTAGTGGCACCTGATATCCATACCGATGATCCTTTTTTTACCTCATATATGTTGATTTGTTTTAGGTGCATAACCTGAATTGATAATAGGTTATTTAAGCAGCACTAACTATAACGTATGTAAATTTAATAATAAAGTGTTGGTGACTTGACATAGTACCCCATCCATGAGTTAAGAAAATTGCAAATTTCAACGACAAAATGTTAGAGGCTAGAAAGTGGATTAAGGTTTCCTTATTGAGTAGCCTAGCATTTACACGCTTAATTACCTAATGGGGTGTTATTTGAAATTGATCCAATAAACCAAAATGAGCTTGCAGGAGCCAAACATGAGAGAGAAACTCAGGGCCTCTTCTGAGTTGATGGGCATGCATATCTACTCTACATTGAGCACCAGCATAGCTCATAATCTCAATCCACAACTTTTGAACGAACTCCCACGTTGGAAGTCTATCTTCTGCATCAATGAGTTGTTTTGTGACTGCACAAGCACGAAATAGAACAGATGCACTTTGCATCTGAGTCTTCATCATCATCATCTTCTGATGTAGCTGTGTCTTGTTGAAGCAACTTCCTACAAGTTTCAGCTAAACTATCTTGTTGTGGAACAACTTTGATTTGTTCAAAAAATTTCATGGCTTCAACTACTGTGTAACGAAGAGTTATCAGCCCTGCTCCTACTGGCAACATGTGACTTTTCTTAACCAAGATGTAAACATATAATCAGACATCTCTTTGCACTTCTTCCTTGTTGTATCTAATTCAGAAGAACTCGGTTGGTTCTCACAGTAATAATAAAACAGATCTGTAGCTAGGTGATAAGTAATAATGGTTCTGTGAAATTCTATTTCACTTGTGAAAAATTGATCACCTTTCCTCAATAAAAAGATATCTATATCCAGGGACAACGCCTAAAGGATTTGACATCCCAACTTCCTCTGATTTATCCCGCAAGCATGTTAAGATCGTAGATCTTAAATCATTGGAGGTTAAGCAATGGCTAAACACTTGGGAGTTCTTCTAACTAGTTCAATGGGAAGAAATTACCCTTTATCTTAATTTTTTTGTTGCAAAACAAAATGAACAAGTTGGTCTGTCCCAAAGAAATTGGAATCTCTCCACCCTTTATAAATACTGCCAAACAGTCTACACATTCATGGAGCTTACAAAAAGATCCTAGACCCTTAATTGCAAAGTAGTGCGATGTCCATCTAGAGAAGGAAACCGATACAAATGCATGTATTGGAGCTATCATTGCTCCAACCAACAATTATGAATGTGTTATGACACTTAATGACAAATGACGGAAGAGTGAATGTGCTGCGATCAGGTGCCGGAGTGTGTGATGAAGTTTCATTTCTATCATTCTGTGCAGTACTCAGTTTGTGCCACAAATTGGAAGGAGGCTTATGGACTGACAATATTAGTTGCTGGATCAGTAGCTTTGGTCTTCCGCAGGACTATGACCAAATCACACAAGTGAATCTAACATCACACTTTAATCCAAAATTTTAAGGTTCAAATTTATGGATCTTATCCTCACTAATATAATGCTTAACTTTTTCATTCCTATTTAATGTAAGATTTCACCTCACACTTATATTTTAATACTACTTATACTATATTTTTGTAATATCAAAGGAATAAAAACTAGTCATTTGATGCTTACAATGCCTTTAGTTTTGAGAAGTCAAAATGGTTGAAAATGGTCCAATATTTTAAAGTTTTTCCTCATTTTACCACAAAGAAAAGCAGGAGAGGGTACTTCTTTCAGCTTTTAAACATCTCAATCAAGTATGTACTTACATTTCTCTTTTAAAATATTCGAGCTTCACTTTTTAAATTTGATTTTTTTTTTTTTTTTTACTTCTGCTGAAATTAGAGTAGGATAAACAAGTCTTGGATCAAATCTCAGCAAATGTATTTGCTTTCCCGGGTAATCTTGGACTAAACTTGCATATTTATATATACTAGTTGAATATCTGTAGCCTTGTTACTGAAGATAATTGATAGGATATATTTACACAGACAAACACCCTGTTAAATTAATAAAACACAAAACTCTAATCATAATCTAAAGAAAAATAAGAAAGAACAAAGAAAACTTCCTTAATCAGAATAATAGAGAATCATTAGCTCAATGCATTCTAAGTAAAGACTGTAATTGGGACTTCCCTTCTCAGACAGACCACAGTCTCCCACCTCTAACCCTTTAACTTCTATTTGATGTTGATTGTTGTGATTTTTGAATCATACAAGTTCCCCATAGATGACAATTGATGAAAGGCATGGGAGGAACACTGAAATATAAGATTAAGAAGTAATCAACATTGTCTGATTATTTTGTTCTTTCTTAAATCCTTTTTAATGTTATATTTTGACAATTTTCATAGAGATAGTAGACAGGAATTGAGATTAGATTCGTATTTTTGTTATTTCAAATCATCTGAGGAGTGATTGTTAAGTTGGTTCGTGAATATTTATTTAGTATTAATAGGAAGAGCCTAAATCCTTATAAATTTTAGATAGATCCTCATAGAGGAAGTGACTTCAATGTCTTGGTGAACTTAATACTTATTACCTGTCCCAACCTGCTAGTCGTGGCTTAAGGCCTATATGCCCGGGGACTTGCTGGTCAACTGGTGCTATGCTTCAGCAGTGCCATGGATCTACTATATGAAGCACTCTACCATCTTCAGACCCGCCACCACTTCCTCCTAAATTGATATCGGAAAATCAGCTTTACACACATTGACACGCAATCTTTTGGTGTTTTACTTACAATTTTCTAAACCATAATATTTATTATTTGAGTAAATATGCATCTACTAATGCAATTTTGATTCAATGCTCATGTTTTGAAGCATCTCAAGCATGTGATTGAAACGCTGTGAATTTGTCTCTTCTATTTTTTTTTTTAATTTCTTTTGGGTAGCCATATCTTGCTTGAATTAATCTATGAACCCTAGTGATCTGGTGCTTGAATGATTTCTAAAGTATTTCACTGTCATTTGTCAACAGACTAATTGATTCACATTGATATGTACCGCCGCATGAGCCTATAAGCCCAGATAAAAGAGATTCTTTCATTCCATGTCACAGATATATGGTTTACTTTAAATAATTTGCTTGCATTAGCATATTGTAATAGCATGCCATTGTAGTAATACATATGAAGATAGGAGGGAGTAGTGGCACCTAATACCTGTGCATACTTTTAATTTATACTAACAGGGGATAAAACAATCTTTCTTGAACTTCTTCAACGATGATTTATTTTAGGTGCATAACGTGAATTCAGAAAAGATTATTTAAGCACAAACTCTGACGTATGTAAATAAAGTGTTGTCGACTCGACATAGTACCCAAGTCCAAAACATTCTATTAATATGTTACAAATAACAACAACCATTACTATAAAAGCAGCTTATTACGTCAGCAATTCAACGACGGTTTCAAAGAAACGTCGTAGAAGCTCAACCGGTTTCAAAGATTATTTATGCCTAGATGGTGGATTAAGGTTTTGCTTTTTCAGTAGCCCAACATTTACACACTCACCTGTGGAGGTGTTATTTTAAATTGGTCCAACAAACCAAAATGAGCTTTGAAGGAGCCAAACATGAGAGAGAAATGAGTTTCTAAGTTTGTGAGTATTCATACCTGCTCTATATTGAGCACTAGCGTAGGTCAGAATATCAACCCACAATTCTTCAATGAACTCCTACATTTCAAATGGTGGTTGGTTGACTTTAATAAATTGAGATTGTGATTGTTTCCTTATCTTCATGAAAAAGTTAAATCCCCTAACGACTTTTGATATTTATCTTTTCGCATAAATTGCCCGGTAAGCAATTTCAGTTATTTTCCATTAATTTGTATTTCATTCCTGAAGAATATGATTTTAATTTATTATCTTTTAATTTATTTGCAGTATTTACCTCTCCGCTTCTATCAAATTTCATTATCAAAGGGTGCTTAAATTATTCAATTATGTGATTTTAAAGGTTAAAATGGATTTGCAAATTTAAGCAATCTATGATGTTTCCTTTGATCTCAACTTTAGAATATTTGATTGTTTTTTCCCAAGTTTCCTGTAATCAAAGTTCAAGATTAATTTTTTTTTCTTTATATTACTAAGAGTTTTACAACAGGATGCAATAAGTAATCATACAGGTGTTATAAGCCAGTTTTAGTAACAAACTACAAATGCAGTCCACAAAATTGAGTTACATTTAGAGAGCTTTGGATGCAATGAATCTATAATTTTAAAATATTACAAAAGTGCATACAAATATATTGATTGCATTATACTGTGGGTGTAAAATGAAAAAAATATGTATTTGATATTTTATGTATTTTGGGGGTCATTTTTTTATGGTGTTGATAAGAATAGTGATTGGAAAATAAAATTAAAAAAAAAATTGATTTGTTGTTGGGAACATGTACATACACAATTGTGTTTTTTGTAGCCTTTTATGCCTTTTGTATAATATAGTATGTTGACTCTGTTCATATTTTAATTTCACTTAATGATATATTATGTTACATATTTAATTGTGATTACAAAAGAAATATTAAAAAAAATTAATCCGTGCATCACACAACCTAACTAGTTTACTTAAAAAAAGTTAAGTGTCTACAGTGATTCCAGTATTTTATTTAATATCCATTTTTTGTTTTTAAATCAGTGTGGGACTATCATTAATAAATCTTCTAATTCATAGTGAGATGTATATGACCACACTATGATTTTGTGACTATTTCGTATGTGTGTCGGTAAGATTTACTTAAAATTTTGACTTTAGTTGTATTTAATTAGTAATTTTTGACAGTTTATAATAGTAATAAAATTTATAAAATTACTATAAGAAAATAGGAGCTGAAGATGGAACGTGCTGAAGGTCATAGCAGAGACAAATCTAACCAAAATTGACGATATATATATATATATATATATATCTCCGATATGATAGTGTTAGGGAACCAATAGTGGCTGAACATTGTAAAACAAAAAAATAGACAATTATTTTAGATGTTTTAGTATAAATATGTGAAAAAACATTTGAAAGAACCTCAGACCAATCAATCACTGAAGTTATTTTCGCAGCCAAAAGACAAGAAAGGAAAACCGTAGCAATCTTTAGCCACCGCATATGCCTTTTCAAGAGCTAGCTACTCCTTATTATTAAACATCTTGTAGTTGTATTGCATGCATA
The DNA here is from genome assembly GCF_000004515.6 of Glycine max. NCBI lineage: Eukaryota > Viridiplantae > Streptophyta > Magnoliopsida > Fabales > Fabaceae > Glycine > Glycine max. The sequence goes on along the minus strand of NC_038243.2, from coordinate 38,417,543 downwards.
TTAATTAATTTTCTCATGGCCATGGCCAGAAGGGACGAAGCATTGGAATAACAGCGAACTTCATCTGTCCATTGTTGCAATGAAATCCATTTCTCTCACCACAAGCAAAGTAGTATGGCTGCCACTTCTTCAACACGAACTTGAAGCCCTCTTCAGCACCTTGCTTAGGGTTCGCCAGCATCTTTGCCTTCTTAACATCACAATTCAAGAAGCTCCAAAAATTCGCTAACAAGTACACACTGTGTGGAAAACTAGTCGCATTTGGAGCATCATACTTGAAAACTACACAAAATTATTTGGAGATAGAGATATATAATATTAATATAAGATGTTTGAAATAAGAGTAATTAAATATAAATAGTACATGCACTGCTACATTATTAATCAATCAGATTTTTTTAACTTTTATAATAATTATTTAGAATGTATTTGAAAACACGTCTAAATCACATTCAACGGAAAAATTTGCTTTCCAAGACAAACACCAAAGCAACGTAGGGGAAGCTTTTCTGTGATCACAAATTAATTGCTTTGGATTTAACTCCTTCGCAAATACAACACAACTTCTAATTGATTCAAAATGTAAATATCAATATTGCACAAAAATTAAATTCTTGAAATTTAGTCTTAAGGAGTGTAGATCAATTAAGTGAGTAAGGTATAAAAGTTATTGTAAATTTATTGACATTAAAATTAAAAATATATATATTATAATTTAGGTTGTTTGAGTGAAGAAGTACAAGGTTACCTAGGGTATCGTTGAAATAGAAAGGGCCATTATTGATGGCCCAATTGGTGTAGTTATAGCCAAAGTGCCAATGCTCAGAACCACCAACTATGATTTCCCTTGGACCACCAATCAGTGTAGTTAAAACCAAAAGACCAGTCCTTGTTGGCCATACTCACTTCAAATATTGAAGCTGTTATAGCCAGTAAGATGAGGCACTGAGCAAAATTGGTGGCCATGGTGTAGTCCCTGTCTCTCATGCAGATTTAGCAAGGGAGTGTGTTAATTGTGATATGGTTGGTGTTGTTGGTCGGAGTTTAAGGGCGTTTATATGGGATTATAGGGTGAGTGAAGGATAACTAAGTGCTAATCATGGAATGTGTGTAGTGGTGCAGAATGACCAAATTAACTTTTGATTCGTTTGATATGCGTGTGTTGAATTCGGAATCAAGTTCAATATGTAGTGTTGCATTTTTTAAATTTTTTCCAATTTCCTGCCATCAACTTCTCCCACAATATTTGGTCTCTTTCACATCTTACGTCCCTTGCATCGATTCATTAATTGGAATTTATAACTTTAATTTTTTGAGGGTAAAAAAAGAGTTCATGAACTTGTGATTTTGATAATCTGAAATTAATAAACTGAATTATGTTGAGAAATGCTCTTGACTTTGCTATAATTGGGATGAAAAACAAATCATACCAGGATCTATCTTCCTAATGGTATCACTAATCGTGAGTTCAAATTTTCATTTTCATTTGATTTCTGAACCAAAGAAGAAATTTATATTACTATCGTGAGTTTAACTCTTTAATATGATTTCTTTATTGCTACACAAAAAAGAAGAAAGAAGTAAGCATATTATCTATTTGCAATTTTATAGGTGTACTCCCTGTCAACTCAATTTTATTTGCAAATATTTATGCCCGAGCCTTCATATGATAGCATTTACCACTGAAATGTAAGTACTTAGGTTTTCATTTTTATTTAAAACCTGAGTTGATTTGTCTTTCGGAATGGGCATCCTAATATAGGGAGTGTCATTTCAAAATTATAAGTAATTGTTTTGGTGTGTATGTTTTGGTGTGTATGTCTATATATATATATATATTGGAGAGTAGTGGGTTCAAATATAATAAACTAGAGGGGAGGTCAAACACGAAAATTTAAGATATTTAGAAGTAACTTATCAAATTTAGGAGGTGCATCTGCATACCCTAAATTATATATAAATCCATTAATGAGGATCTTCATAAATTAACACGAGTGTTTTATTTTCATTCACACGGTTTTTTAAAAAAAATTTATAAGATCATTCATCTCAAACTAATTCAAATCAAATACGTATTGTGAAGTTCTTAAGTGATAGATTATTGAAAAATAAATGTATCTTATCACTATAGGTAATATCAATAATCTTTAATTATATAATGTCTTACATATACAATTCTGGATCTCTCTCATTTTGATATAATTTATCCGGGGTGTTTCATGATAGAAAAAATAATTATACAAAAAAAATTGTAGAACATTGTTACTAAATAATATAACTCGAGAAGAAATGGAAATATGTAGCACAAAAGCACCAATTCTTTCTTTTCTTCTACGGGAAAAAGTCAGTGTTTCTTCTTATTATTGCAGATTTAACCGAGTCTAGTGGGTCGGAAATTTTGTCTACAAATCCATAAACATTTCGTGTTTTGTGATCATGACAACTAGGTGGCGTGGCCTTAGATAGCTTTACCATGATAACATTTTTTTCGTATTAAAAGTTAAAATTATTGTAAGTTACTATGTCACAAAATTTGTCTTCAATATATATTTTTCTACATTACCACAACGCAACGTTTAACATATACAAATCTCCATTCAACTCCAATACTTGGGACTAATTAAGTGGCTTTCTTCTTCACTGTATGTAGATCCGCGCAATAAATTAGTTCAATTTTTTCTTTTGGACCTGTGGTTGGATTAAAGAGCATGACTTTTTCAATTAAATTTGAAGAGGATTCGTATGTAAACTACAAAGAGTTACTCGTTGACACGAAATTTGCATATTAAACATATTGTGAAAATCTGTCTATAAAAGTTATACTGTATTATGCAAAATCTAAGAAGAATATCTATAGAGTACAAAAAAAAACAAATTACAAAGAAGAATTCTCAGTGAATTCTTATCTTTCACAACTCAGTTTTCTAAAACAATTGAATTCCCTTTTTTTTATTTCTTATTGCTTGAACCGGCACCTATTTACATTAGGGTGTTATCTAAATTAATACTGGTAACTGAGAAAGGTTATCAAAAGCCATACATTCCTAAATGGTTTACAGCAACTTACCAAATATTGTAATGCAGTTCAATCTACATCGTAATAAAACATAATAGTGCTTATTATATTTTGTCTTTATGGCAATTATGCAATTTTAATCTTTCAATTTTACAAATTAAGTCCTTCATTTTTCTCTCGTTTACAATTAAGTTTCTCCATGTTAATTTCATCCACTATTTAATAGAATTAAGCTTATGTCACAAACTAGGTTTTTGAAAATTCACCAAAAAAATAACTAGGTATTTCAAAATAATCATTCATAAGATATTTATTAGAAGCATGAACAATATCATATTGACATATTGAAATTAAACAGCACGTGTAAATATTACATTATAAAAATTGATCAAGTTAAACCATAAAAAAAAATGACTACATACACGTGGATTAAAATATAATTAAATACTTTAAAACATAAACATGTCAGTTAAATTTATCTAAAACAAAAATTTAAAGATGATATTATAAATTTTCTTGGTAAAACATTTTCAAGCTAAAGCATGATATAAATGGATAAATTAAATTTTTAGTCCCTCAACTTTTTTTAATTTCAACTTTTTTTTAAAACTTTTAATCATTTATTAATTTTTCGTAAACATTTTTAGTCTCTCTAAATTTGTTTTCTTATTTTTAGTCTTTCATTTATTTTTATTATTCAAAATTAATCTTAAATATAAAATAAACAAGGGACTAAAAATGGATAAAAGAGTGACTGATTTTTGTGCAATATAAAAAATGAGAGATTATAAATGGACAAATTTTTGGAGGGACTAAAATTATTTATAAAAAAATTAATGAAAGATTAAAAATAATAAAAAAAAATTGATGGACTGAAACTTGGAATCTAAAAATTGAGGAAATAAAAACTTAATTAACCCTATATAAAATTCATTCTAAAGCAATCAATAGTTATAAATTTTTTATTAATTTTTTGTTACTAATACTCTTACAATTTAGCTTAATAACTTATGTCCATTTATAAATAAATTATTTTCTCATGACAAACATGATTTTATTTTATATTTATTTTTTATAATAATATTTCTTTAGTAAATTTAAAATAAATGATGTATTTTATATTTTAATTTAATTTTTCCAGTCGTATACTAGTTTCAGCTCAAAACTGAAAACAGCAAGTAGCTGTATGGTTTGTAAGTTCTAACCAAAAAATGCGCTACATTATACTTTTTGAGTGTAAAAGTTCCCAGCAAGTAACAATATATCAAAATCACATACAGTACTGCCTGGTCCATCATCTAAATTGCATTTCAATGTCACCGCCCAAGAAAATGATCAGAGTTTCACTGTAAAAAAAAAGGTTGACAAAATTGTTGGCTAAAAATTTCATATGTAATGTAACAATACCAATCCTTATCCACTTATTTCATGTGAGCCCCACTTCGAATACTTTTAGTAACAACAATAAGTTCAAGCCTGAACCTTTTACCATATGCATATGCTGCAACAATCTAGTTGTTTACATAAACCTGAAATGACAGGGTATGGGGTTAATAACTGCTCCTTTGAACTAAATGATTAAATAATTGATATATCTATGATTATGCATCAGCAATTGTGACAGCATAACTAAAACATGGAAAACTTTTATTGTTGCACATGAATTTCTATTTAGATCCAAGATGGTGGTCATGCAAATGTGGCTGTTTTCAACTTTTCATGGTGATTGATATACCTACACATTCATTACTTTATCTGTTTAGCAGAGAGATGGAGACATACCCACCAGAGTGTTATTGGAACATCTTGCTATATGCTTTTTTCTCTTGATCACGCCTATCAGCTATCTGCAACAAACATATTTAGATTCCCAACAAGTATATAATGCTTCAATGCTTGTTCAATTTAGATAGATATATGGCAGTTTGTTACAGATTAAAAAAAAAGTGATTTTGATGTAAAACAACTTAGTGATTAATTTTAAGATTTTTTTTATAAAAAAAGGCTAAATTTTTGTTTGTTTATGATCATAAAAATCACTTTTTCAAAAGATGTAGCTGATTTTACAAGAAGCTATTCAAAACAACTTCTGATTTTATTAGATTTCATAGTCTTTTTGGCTTCTGATTATTTTGAAAAGTTGAAACAAACGTATGGAAAATTGAACAAAAAATATTACATTTTAATGAGAAGCGATTCTTTAAAAAAAAAAAAAAACTGTAACAATTGGATCCTACTCACCATCTTCCTAGCAGCAGCAAGTTCCTTTTTTATTCCAGCTGAAAATAGCGAGATATCAATTAAGCCACAGGAAACTTTTTATTACAGAAGTAGCAGAACTGCACTATAAAATTTAGTGAAAATGGCCATATACAAACACATTATTATCAGTTCTTTGCCAAATAGCCCTTAAGTTAATTTTATCTTCAAATTTTCTTCCTCTATATTCCCCATCTTCTCTCATCATCTGGATATTAATTTACAGCTTGTATCATTAAAAAGGTTAAATCCATATTTTAAATTTAAGAAAATGTGAAACTGACTCTCAATAATGCATCAATACCTTAACTAAAATAATGGAGAAATTCAAATATTTCTCGGCAATTATAACACAGAAAAGTACATGACAAAGGCCTGACCCAAAATTGTATGTTCGTAACTAACCATCATTTGGCTCCAAGGTCAGTGCCTTCTTAAAGCTTTCAACTGCAGCATCAATGTCATGGAGTGCCATGTATGCCTGGTAAATTCGAAATAACTTAATTACCAGAGTTAAAAGCAGGAAGCATTAAATACCATAATAACAGATAGACAGATACAATAAAGGATAACAAAAGCTCCAAACATTTGACAGAAAGGTCTTCAATTCCAATACCAACCTGTCCTTGGCGGAACAAAGCTTTAGCATTGTCATCTCCCTCACGCATTGCAAATTCTGTATCCAGTAATGCTCCTTTAATATCCCCTAATTTCAATTTAGAAGCCTTGAAATAATGACATAACACAAACAATTAGGTGGGAAACAGAAATTTTCAGTTAATAATGAAGATTGGCAACAGAACTCAAATGAATATAATAGTAAAGTACCATAAAGGTAATATAAGTGCAATTTAAAGTTATCTGCAGCTGTGTACATCAAACATAGTAACTTCCTACTTACAGAGCTGTTTGTAAAAATCTGGGACTTCGTTTTTCTCAAACTTGAACTTATCTCTGCAAAGGCATAATATACCATAATACATTATTATGATCATAGTAGGAGTGTACAGTGTGCAGTTGGGGCATAACCACTGCATTGCACAATTAAGTGAAACAAATAGTAGCGAAAGACAGCATACCTTCATCAATGCCTTCCTTCTCCCAACAAATATCCAGGTAGCGTAAAGCCTTCCGATACTTCCTTAGAGCCATTTTATAGTCTTGTTTCTGTCACGCAAAAAAAAAAAAGATTATTTTCTTGCTACGAAGAGTTACAGGAGAAGAGGGATCAACACCACAAAAATGAGCACTAAACAACTATTAACAGACAACAAAAATATTCATCCATATCTCAGAAAAATCAATATATCTCTATTCAGGTTAGGGTATGAAAATACATCAGAATAATAATCTGAGATGGACCATGGGATAGCACCAATACCCTGTAATACTCATTGCCAAAAGCTTTAATCGAGTCAACAGATTTCATCCACCACTCAAGTTCATTAGGGCTCTCATCAAGGTCTGCTGGCCAATCAGGATAGGTGTCTCCATCTTTGAAAAAGTTAGATATCCCATCATCTTCTCCTTCAGGAATTTCTCCACAGTCCACAACTTTAACATCAAGAGCGGGACGATCATCGTCTCCAGTCGCAACATGCTCAACTGATCGGACCACTCCCATTCCTTTAACTACTTTCCCAAATACAACATGCTTACCATCTAGGTGAGAAGTTCGGGTAGTGCTGATAAAAAACTGAGACCCATTTGTATTAGGACCAGAGTTTGCCATTGATAACATCCCTTTCCTTTCATGCTTCAACTCGAAATTTTCATCTTCAAACTTAAGTCCGTATATAGATTCTCCTCCAGTACCATCTCCAGCAGATATATCACCTCCTTGAATCATGAAGCCTTTAATAACACGATGAAAGCAAGATCCCTGATAATATAACACAAATTTATTAATTGACCTGAAACTAATATCACTGATTTATTTTTTAGGAGACAATATCTTGTGGAAGAAGCATTATAAGACAGTACTTATATGGGGAACAGACTTGGTGTCTAATCTCTATATCGCAATAAATCATCTAAGGAAGTTAATAAGAAGAACTGCTTTGTCCTTTTACTTTATTATAATTTATATTTTATACTGCCTCACCAATATGCCCCAGAAATAAGTAAAGAGATGGGAACTATTTATCACCATATCCTAAATTCCTAACATATATTATCACGAAGCAAAACTCAGGGTGCAAACTAAAACATATATATCTGCAAGCATGAAAATTTTCAATCAGATGATGATATGCTGAACTGTCTTCGGACCAAAGCCAACAGATTCAGACCTGACTACTAAAACATAGGACAAGAGATTCAACTAGGCCATAGATGCTTGAGTAACATTTTTCCCGATTTGAACATATTTTACAGGAAATTCTTGAGCAATGAACTAAGAACAGACCAGAAGAATAATGAATTCCCTGCTGAAGTTTTAATCAATATAAACAAAGAACAAATTTTATACTTCAAGGTCAATGTCACCTTATGGTACGACATCATAACATGAATTACTAGAATTTAAACTATTATATCTTCCGATATATGTTATTATCTTTTTTCTTTCTCTTCTGCATTGCTGATATTAAATTCCAAGATAATTATTATATCATTTTAAAAACCAAAATCTGGAATACCCAGAAGAAGGTTGGCATATCTCTGGGATATTGTATTAGCAATTGTCGTTTATTATACAACGAGTTGAGGAATATTATCAAATAGAAATAATATATGGAATTTCACAAACCACCCTCCCCGGAAAAAAACAAAGCTTTAGAATGAATAAACAGTAACACCCTTAACATTGATACGTGTAAAAGAATCATTTTCCAGGAATATGGTTATAAATTTGAAACACTATACTATAAAGTATCTATAACCAAAAAAAAAGGTCATAACCGTCTTTTCAGAAATACGCGTCCAAAAGCGAAAAATAAAAAGCACCTTCAACCCTTGGATTACTACAAAGTCCAGATCTTAAAGCAGCCAAAATTCTCAAAATAATCGAGACATGGCAATGAAAAGGGAACTATAGCACACAATACTCAATGCCCCAGATCAAAATATCAAGTTTTGAAAGCACACGGTGCATTCCAGTAACAGAAAAAACATCAATCATTCCATTCAAATCGCGTAGGACTAAAAATTCATGAACATTGGCATAAACCATTTCACAAACAAGGTCCAAAGAAACAATCTTTAAGAGGCGAAAATATCGAATTGAATAGATATAGAAAATGGGTATGTGCAAAAAGTAAGAGATAAAAGGTATAGAAAGAAAGGGAAAAAAAAAAAACAAGACCTTGAAATGAAGGGGCACCCCAGTATTTGGACCAATGCCTTTCTCACCAGTGCATAGAGCTCTGAAATTCTCAGCAGTTTTGGGAACAACATCATCATAAAGCTCCACCACTATTCTCCCTTCGAGCTCTTGCCCTATGCTAATGTCCAAGAAGCACCTTCCTCTACCCATCTCTCTCTCTCTCTCTCTCTCTCTCTCTCACTGTTGTGTTGCTTAGGTTGAAGTAGAACGAATGAATGCTCACAAGACCTTCTAGACTCTTCCTCTGAAATCACTCTTCAAAGTTTTCAATCGGTAACAAACACACCCAGCGTGAAAAAAAAGGGGTATAAATAATTACTGGGGAGATTAATAGAAGCAAATAATAATTGCAAAAAAAAGAAGAAAAATATTATCATAGGAGGACCCTCACTCACTCACTCGTTCCATGCTATGGCGTTTAGTTTGGTTTGTGTTTACCTTTCTTTCAGTGTATATCAACAACTCAACCCTCACGTCACTAACAGCTTCAACTTTCAAACCCCAACAAATTTAATTTAATAAATTAAACAAATTTACTCCTCTTACGTTCTTGTCAGTATGGTAAGGTAACTAGGTAAGGTGTTTTTGCATTGTTTTTCAGCTGACCAACTTGGTTGCCAAATTTGGATGTAGGTAGGGTCCATTAAGTACAGGGTAAATCGGTTTTTTTTTTTTCTCACGTTAGAGAACAAAGTTTTTCTTAACACGTTGAAGTCGAGATTAATTTTACTTTTAATATGATATTGTTGCTCATTCAAAAACATTTTGCACGTGAAAATAGAACATAAGTATTCTCATTAAATAAATTGTTTCTCACATTTAAACATAATAACTCCTATATCACTTCAAAGATTAATTTAACAATAACATATATTTATTGAATATGAATTTTAATTTGTTATTAAATTATCGATAGAAATAATTTATTGTATCTTTTACATATTTAATAATTAAATTTGATTTTTTATCTTTTAAAATTAATTTATGGGTGTCTCATATTTTTAGGGATGAATTTGATTACTTATCCTAAATTCATAAACATAGAACAATGTATAAGATGCACTGATTTTGAAAATAATTAATATTTGAAATTTTTATAGTTAGTGTGAATTTTTTATTTAGCTAAAAATAACGTGTACAAATATAAATTTGGAATTTGGTCATTGAATTACAAATATGTCCCTACTAACTATGATAATACAACTAGGATGTATGATAAAATCGCTTGGTTTTGGGTTCGAGATCTTAGACTCTTATGGCTATAATAAATTTAAAGTCCTAAAAAGTTTGTATTTACACACTCCTGAACAAAACATTGTTTTACGTCATGAAAATTTAAAAAAAATCAATTTTTAATACTAACAAATTTATTCAATTAATGCCTTACTATTTTAATCATATTTTACCAATTGTCAAAGAAAAGAGAAATTGATTTAATCCATGTTTTTAGAGTAACACAGTTGAGTTGAACTTCACCTTGATTTTTGTGAGGATTTTATCATGAATGTAGATTCTTACAGCTAATCGAAACACTATTCAAAATCTGTCACTGCTTTATCACCGCCAAAAAGTACTGCTTACTAGTACTATAAAATCCCTATTAAAGAAATCATGAGATGAAGACGTGTCCCGAAAAAAAAATATTATAATCGTAACATATTTATTTTGAGTATACAATAAATTCAATTCTTAAAAGTAGTTCATTCAACCCGATTTGATTCTTTAAGAAAAAGGTCACTAAAACAACCTTTAAAATTGTATAATTACTTTAAGTAATCGCTCCCAGATCCTTTAAGAATCTCATAATTATAATTTTAAGGAATTGTTTAACAATTTATTTTTTTAAAGACCAATCGAACATTTTGTTTTAGAAATCAAATTGTCTTACTTTTCTTGTTGGCAAAAATTTTAGGTTGAAATCATTCATCTTTGAATATCCATGGAGTACTTATATCTTTGTATCAGTGACAAAATAAAGCCTTGCATAATTCCTATAGAGATAGGATCAGAAGAAAAAGTTAAAAGTCTTAGTCAAGCGAAAGAAGTCTTATAGTGACGTAATGTCAGAGTCCACAATCATCTCTTGAAAAAAAAAATGAGAAGATTAATAAAATATGTATTTAAGTGAATACAAATAATAAAAAGTTACAATATTTATCTAAAAGGGTGAAGAAATAATACAAATAATAAAAAGTTACAATATTTATCTAAAAGGGTGAAGAAATAATAGCATCAGCTTTCTATAAAAAAAATTCAAAAAATAACAAAATATTAAGAGGAAGTCATACAAATATATGCATACAAGAATGTTCATAGTTTGTTGACTTTGTTCTCATCACAAAAAGTAGATGTCGCTGACCTCGTACGTATATACTAAAAGCTTTGCAAGAAATCTTAGATTTAGAGTGATTACGTTCGGAGGCGGAGGCAGGGGTCATGGCCCCCCAGTTTTTTCACAAAGTTTATTTAAAATACTATGTAAAAAATGTTATGGCCCCTCAAAATTTATGAAAAAATTTATTGAAAAATAATACATGTCATGTTAGTTGACACTTAGGGAGAGAAAGAGAAAAAAAAAAAAAAAAAGCCAAAGTATAATAAATAATATAATGCAATAGTGTGTTAGTAAAAGTGAGATAACAAAAATTAAAGGTAACATATAATAAAGTATTTATAATGTTGCAGTGTCGACGTATAAATATCCAAAATCACTTTATACCCTTGCTTGTTTTTTCTTTTCTCATATATTACCTTTATTCACTTATAAAAGAAATAAATAAATAATTCATTAAAATCAATAAAAATATCTAATATAATTGTATAGTCAAAATTTAAACTTGAAATTAGTAATTAAGTTAAAATAATTTCATATTGATTTATGCATTCGGTGATATTACTACTTTAATATGTTTATTGTCACTTTTATTTAATTAATTTTTTATATAATTTTCTCTAAATTATTAGTTTTATTAAAAAATAGATAAAAAAAATATATTTAAATAGGAGTCCCAATAGGCACACAAAGACGACTATAGATACTCTCGAATTGTTAACTTGAGGGGTATTTGTTTCACGGATTATATTTATAGTAATAATACTCATGGGAATGCTATTATTCTCATAAAAAATGTTTGGTACATACTTTTAATTCTTGAAAATGTTTTTAAATTTAATTTAATTTAAAAATAAAAATATTAATTAAATAAATAAGGTTGAATAAGAAGAAAATGAGAAATTATTCATAATATTCACATAGGAACGTAAGATTTTCATCCCTTTATATAAGAATATGAAGATAAAGAAACATGAACTATGTCTTAGAATATTTTTTTTATTACTTTCTAACAAACAAACATGTGAATATAGATTCTTATTTTGTTATCTAAGTATTTATGATAATTAATGTTTGTCAAAAAAAATTATTTATTCAGTTCTTAATTTGATCGTTATTTTAAAAAAAATAATTTAGTCATTAAAACATTAACATATTAATTAAATTAATTCTTGAATGATTATTTTTAGTAACTCAACATATATTGCCAATCCAAATACATTTTGCTAGATTGTTTAACATTTGTTTAGCTCTATAAATAGTAGCAATTTTATTATCTTGATGTTTACTACACTTAAATGATATTGACAGTAAAAACTTAAATTAGTGTAATGATTTTGAAAGATGTGTTAGTAGTATAACAAGATTTTATTAACTACTTGTCTTAAGGGTAATGATTAATAAATTAATTATCGTTTTTTATTAAAAATTATTCAATGCATCTTCTTGGTTAAAAACATTACTTTGACACTCCTTGAGTTAACTAATGTTGTTAGTTTTTAGTGAAAGGTTAAAAACACTTTTTTCACTTAACTCCAATCTCAAAGGCTGCTCCACCTAGTCGTCCACCTCCACGACATGCAGATATAAGTTTTGCCTCAGGTGAGTCATTCCACAAAAGAGTGTATTAGTAATATTTTTAATGAACTTTTTTACTTTTGATTTTTAACAAATATTTTAAAGATTTGCGTATTTTATTTTTAATATATTTTTAATACATTCTTTCTTCTTATTTTAAATTTATTAAATATTACGAAATTACAAATAAATTTTGTAACCTTAATCAACTTTAATTAATAATAAAAATACATTTTTTACTGCAATAAAAATTCATTTTAAAAATGTATTAGTAACATTTTTCTACCTCAAAAGCTAATTGGTGTCCAAAAAGTTTTTGAGGGGTAAAAGGAAGGTTTATTCGAACTAAGTTTTAAGTGTAGGTTTCTTTGCAAATTTATTCAACAGAAACATGTAAACAGAGCCCGTAATATCATTGATTGCTCAAATTCCAAAGTCAACTAGGTTAAAGTGGCTATCACTATTATTGGCTAATGTGTCCCTCATAAAGGTAACACTTTCTTCGAAGTGGGAGGAAATTAAACCTCTCCTAACCATTTACTGTATTAAGTTATGGCACCAGTGTTCATTATCTTTGCTCTGTCTGTTCTATTTGCCTGCGCCTTTGTGGGCCTTTTGGAAAACAGATAGGTCCCATGAAGCAGCACCAATATAAATATAATTGAATGGATAATGCTAACTCTTTTTCTAAAAGAAAAAAAACTTAACTATTAAAGGTTGATTTGATGTTATCTTAGAAAGGAAAGATTTTTGTGATAGATTCTCTTCAAAATGTAAATGTGATTTACAATTGTTTTGGATTTTTGTTAAGAGAAAATATTGATGCGCTGAGAGTGTAAAGGAAAAGAAGTGTTATATTATCATTTAAGTGACACTACACCAAAAAAAAAAAAAAAATCACAAAGTGATATGCATAGTAAATTTTATTAAAAGATGAAGCTTTTGTTGTGCGAACGAAAGGTTAATTGTTGTTATTTTATTGGGCAACTATACTTGTTTTCTTTCTTGTATGACTGATTATGTGAATGTTTAATGGTTAAACATCTATTCGTATGTTTTCGTGCATGAATTTTTCGTAAGATAAATCATTACTCTTATAAAAATTATCTTAAAATTTATATTAAGAGATATAAAATGAATTGTATGATTGAGGAAGGAGAAGAGAGAAAAAGATCACGGATTTAATCTCTTCTCTTAACAAAATTAACATTCTAACAAATTAATATTTGTTGATAATTTTTTTTAAAAGTTATATTTTTCATAATTTCAATTAAATTGATACTATATTTTTTTTTACTGATAATACATAAAAATTAAAATCCTTTCTTTTAACAATAACCTTTATTATTTTTATCAGACTAAAAGTTAGATCCACCGATACAAAGGTAAGAAACTTGAACAGAATCTCCTCTGAACGTAGATGAAATGATTTTTTCTCTTTTTGTTTTTCTAGCGAGGAAAATCAATAATTTTATTTTCCAATGTGTCTCTTAGAGTCAAAAATTAATTTTTGGAAATATTCAAACCCATTTAAGAAGTTAAACACTTAATAATTGTTTTTAATATACATGAACCTTAAAATCAAATCTCTAATTGCATATTAGAAGAGTATGATTATCTACTAAATATACTACACCACCATAGGAAGGCAACTAGTAGTTCTATTTTAAGTCACCTGAGAGATGATTCATGACCTGTTCACTTTCCTTTATTTGCAAAGTTTAAAACACACACACAAATATTTATAAATTACTCACTAATAAGATTCTCACATCCATAATAATAATCAATTTTACATTTTTTGTGATATTTTTTTTTTATTAACACTAACTTTGTTGGTAAATTAAATCATCTATTAGTGGAAAGTGGGCAGAAGGAGGATATTTGTATTTCTAATTCACCGTCCAACAAAAAATATTCCATTAAAAAGAAAGGAAAGTAGAAACAAACAACCCTTTTTCGGAAAAGAATTGATAATTGAAATGAATGCAATGCAATTCATATTCTAATGCAAAAATGTTTGGAAGATCACGCACTAATCAACAGAAAATTATTACTCTCACAGTCCCTTTATAATTGTGATTCTTGATTATTTAAAATAAAAAAAATTAATAAATAAATGAAAAATAATAATATTATAAAATTAATCTTATCATTAATATTATACAATTAATCTATTTGTTCTTCAGCTTCCATGGAACAAAGCTAGGATTGTCAAAAAGAAAAGCAGTTCTTCTCAAAAGCAATCTCCATGGCAGTAATTAGCCTGGAAAGCACCAACAATCTCAAGTTCGGAGGATGCCCAATAATGTTGAAGGACTTGAGAGTTTGGAACTCCTCAATGGAGATGAAGACCTTAGTGTTTTTGAACTGAAGTTGGTTTCTACAGTGCCAGATACCCCAAACAGCAAAGGTAATACCAACCAGCCTCACCACCTTCAATTTCTCACGATCAAAAGAATTCTGAAGCAAGTTAGAGAGCCAATTCCAAATATACAGAGAGAAAGGACAAAAAAAAAAGGTTCTTCTAAAGTTATGGAGCTTAGTTCTCTGCATGTTTGTCCTGCATATTTGTTACCCATGATAAAAGAAAATCAGTTTGGGCTTTTTTGTCCCTGGTTTACATGTCTATCCGAATTGGCCTTTACCTCTAATAGGATCAATTACTAATTAAGATAGGAGATCAATCAATATTAAAAAATATATATATTTTTTATAAGATTAATGACCAATTTGACTTTGAATTAGGATAGGGTACTAATCAAGAATTCAAGATAATGGAAAACATAAAAAGACTAATTAACTGTAGAATGATTAAGTTGGCCCATTAAACTTCAACTCTTCATTCAACCTTTGAATAAATACCAAGCCCAGCTAATGCATGTTTTCATATGTTTATATAAAATAGTATTTCTGACTTGTGTTTCGTACGGGTTATTATTTTTTTTGTTATTACCTAATCAATGTATAGCAACTAAATATATTTAACTATAATTTATATTATAATAAAAAACATTTTTATATTGAATATTAAAATTTATATATTTTTCTATTTAATTTAGATATTAGTATGATTTTATATAAATATTTTGTTCATATAAAATGTAGATATTTTATCTTCATGATCATTAATTATTTAAATGTAATTTTTTATTTCTTATGATGCAAATATTCATGCTAATATTAATACGATTTTATGTCAAAATTTTACCTCTGTGATACTAATATTTATCTCAGTGATTTGGATGTTAATATGTTTTTAAGAGTGTTTTATATGAGACAAAAGCTGTGCTTCTCACCTGGACATAGAATTTCCAGAAACAGAGCCTGCATATTTTAGATTTTAGTATAACTAGATTTTAATCCTTAGAATGTTTGTCTAAATATATTTTTATATACAATAATTTAATTGTATAAATTAAAATTATTTTAGTATATATTTTTAACGAATCAAATTATATAAAATAACATATAATTTAAATTTAAAGATAACATAATAATGGTAAAAAATAATAAAGATTGATTTTTAGAACTTAAAATAAAATAAGATTGATTTGAATTTGAAAATAATATATTTATAATAATAATAATAGTAAATATAATTTAATTTTAAGATAATAGTATTATTATAATTTAAAATAGAATATGATTTAATTTAAATCTAAAGATATTAACATGCTGGAAATAAATATAATAATTTAAATTTGTAAGAAATGTAAATCTTAAAAACTAATCTCATTGACATAAGTTATATTTGGAGGTCAGTGTGTAATGAAGAAAGAAACAAAATATTGAAAAAATAATTAATTAAGAGAGTGAGAATGGTGAAGAACTCGCTTTCTTAAGTGAGTATACAAATACAAATTTATAATATAAGAATAAATTACTTTTGATATAATTGAATTTAAGTCGTTACACGACTGAGGAACGCGGTTAAATTAATTTCAATATTTTGCATTAAAACGCGTATTATATGTTAAATTCATTATGGGATTTATCCAAAGAAAAATAATATTTATATACTTGTATAAAAGAGGAACAAAAGATTGGTCCGAGGATGAGTTGATTTCAACAGCAGATTCTTGGTGGATAATATATAAATAGTTCTTGTGAGTGTTTTTTTAGCCTTTTAAGATCTACTTTGATATTAATGAGTTATGGCGATTTAATTTATTTAAATTTTAAGTGCGTGTTTAATTTGACGTTACAGAATAGATTTAGAGTTTTAATTTCGGATGTATTTTTACATGTTTGATTTCAGTTATAGAAGAATTATTACTTGATTCTAGATAGAAACAGCTTTGAGTAACTTTAACATTAAATTTAAAATTTAATATTGAATTTTATTTCTAACTTAATTTTACAATAAAATATTTAAATATAAATCATATCACCTCAAAATCAAATTTACAAAATTAGTTTTGTCAAACATTAATCTAAACACAGACTAATATGTAAAAGTAAAAATAAAAAAGGTGTATAAAGTATAAACGTAAGGTAGAAAGAGGAGTAAAAATAGCCTTGTTAATAATATAGCATCAGAAATTCACGTGGTGTAGCCGTCCTACATGGAAATCAAGGTTAGCTTTAGACATGGACAAACAAACATCACCATGGATTTTCTTTTTGCTTTCTGCTTTTAGCTTTAGGGCCCAAAAGTAAAACAGATTTTGAGTTCTTTGTTATCTCCTGCCATCTCTATACGCTCCATAAGATTTTCAAAATCAAGAGACTTACGACATACGGCAGAACATCGCGGAGATCGAGAGGAGCACGGTGCTGCTTGCTTCTTCTTCTTTTTTTTAAAATTTATTTCAGTGTAAATATATCCACCCTAGACATGCCCCTATTTATAAAGTGCTTGCTTCATGAATCTCACATGTTTTGCCTGCCCCTGCATGTCCTTTTCATAGGGCGGTCGCTAAAAAGTAGAATGAAAGACATTTTTTGTGTCCCGGACATTCTTATAAAATTAATTATATAATTTAAATTATTCTCTACTTATATAACTTAACGTTGTAAATAATATAATAGATGATCTTTTATTGGATTTAAGATAAACATGCTAAAACTTAATTTTTTTAATAGTTAGAACAAGATTTAAACCTACTCAATTTTGTGTAAATTATCTAAACTCCTGTCATTAGAGCGACATCAGTAGGTTACGAAGTTGAATGAAAAACAATCTAATTCTACAAGATCAGCACGGGCAAATGGGCAATAAAAGGTTTTAAATTATTGCTTATTATACTAAATTTGATCTTAGGGGAGTCATATATCATATATCAAGGTGAAGGATGAAAACTGATTGAATTAATTGGTGAATGTATTACAAGAAATGATTTATATACAAAAGATTCAATAAAAATAGAAAAAGAGTAACTAACTAATCGTATAGCTATCATAACAGTTTGACAACTAATTATAATTAACCAAAGCTATATTTACAATAAAATCGTAATACCCCCTTCAAGTTGGTGAATAGTTGTTAATCATTCCCAACTTGACGATGAATTTACCAAAAACTGGTCCTGGAAAAGCTTTTGTAAAGACATCAGCAACTTGGTGTTGGCTCTTGACATGGACAAGCCTGATGACATTGGATTGAACAAACTCCCTGATGAAATGATGGTCTATGTCAATGTGTTTAGATCCTTCGTGGTGCGCAGGGTTGGAGGCAAGGCTTATAGCAGAAAGGGAATATCAATTTCAAAGTGAAGAAGTAACCTTCTCAACCAAACAACTTCACTAGTAACAGAAGACAAAGCACGATATTCAGCCTCAGTTGACGATTTAGAAATAGTTGGTTGTTTCTTAGAATGCCAAGAGAGAAGGTTGTTCCCTAAAAACACACAAAAGCCAGAAGTGGACCTTCTGGTATCAACATAGCTGGCCCAATCAGCATCAGCAAAGGAAATGAGTTTGGGAGAGTTCTTAGCAGGGAAAAATAAGCCTTGTCTTGGAGCAGATTTGAGATACTGTAGCAGATGATGGACAACATTTAGGTGAGGAACTCTAGGTTCTTTCATATATTGACTCAAGTGATTCACAACAAATGTTATATCAGGACGTGAAATGGTCAGATAAATCAATCTACCAACTAACCTTTTATACACTAAGGGATCAAGGAGTAAGTCTCCATCATGAAGATTGAGCTTTAGGTTGGCATCCATTCGAAGATTGGAAGGTTTGCATACCAAGAAACTTGTATCTTCCAAAAAGGATAGAGTGTATTTTCTCTGGGAGAGTGAGATACCTTTGCTGGATTTAGCTATTTCTAAGCCAAGAAAATATTTCGAAGTGCCAAGGATCTTCAATTGAAACATAGATTGCAATTGGGTTTGAATAGCATGTACATAGGCAGAATTTGGTCCTGACAGGATGATGTCATCTACATACACTAGTAGAATGA